>NC_092149.1:32062077-32324577 GCF_045791955.1 Oncorhynchus clarkii lewisi
TGCTGCATCTCTCTCTCTCTCTCTCTCTCTCTACCTGTATTGCTGCATCTCTCTCTCTCTCTCTCTCTCTCTACCTGTACTGCTGCATCTCTCTCTCTCTCTCTCTCTCTCTCTCTCTCTCTCTCTCTCTACCTGTATTGCTGCATCGCTCTCTCTCTTCCTGTACTGCTGCACCTCTCTCTCTCTCTCTCTCTCTCTCTATATATATATATATATATATATATATATATATATATATATATATATATATACAGGTACTGCTGCATCTCTCTCTCTATCTCTCTCTCTCTCTCTCTCTACATGTACTGCTGCATCTCTCTCTTTAAGAGGCTCCTCTGTCCTCCACTCGTTACCTGTATTAATGGCATCTGTTTGAACTTGTTACCAGTATAAAAGACACTTGTCCACAACCTCAAACAGTCACAATCCAAACTCCACTATGGCCAAGACCAAAGAGCTGTCAAAGAACACCAGAAACAAAAAGCAAATGCTTTATGGGTCTGTGTAATCTGAGGAAAATATGTGTCTCTAATATGGTCATACATTTGGCAGAAGGTTAGGAATTGCAGCTCAGTTTCCATCTAATTTTGTGTGCAGTGTGCACATAGCCTTTCTTCTCTTAAGATTAAGAGCCATATCTGCCTACGACGGCCTTTCTCAATAGCAAGGCTATGCTCACTGAGTCTGTACTTAGTCTACGCTTTCCTTAAGTTTGGGTCAGTCACAGTGGTCAGGTATTCTGCCACTGTGTACTCTCTGTTTAGGGCCAAATATTTTTCTAGTTTGCTCTGTTTTATTTGTTGATTATTTTTGTCAAGTATATATCTTTTTGTTTTCTCATGATTTGGTTGGGTCTAATTGTGTTGCTGTCCTTGGACTCTGTTTGTGACCAGAGCCCGGGGACCAGCTTGCTTAGGGGACTCTTCACCCGGTTCACCTCTCTAAAGGTGATGGCTTTGTTATGGAAGGTTTGGGAATCACTTCCTTTTAGGTGGTTGAAGAATTTAACGGTTATTTTCTGGATTTTGATAATTAGTGGGTATCGGCCTAATTCAGCTCTGCATGTATTATTTGGTGCTTTACGTTGTACACGGAGGATACTTTTGCAGAATTCTGCATGCAGGTAGCCTACTGGTTAGAGCATTGGGCCAGTAACTGGAAGGTTGCTGGATCGAATCCCTGAGCTGACAAGGTAAAAATCTGTCGTTCTGCCCCTGAGCAAGGCAGTTAACCCACTGTTCCCCAGGCGCCGAAGACGTGGATGTTGATTGTGGCTGCCCCCCGCACCTCTCTGATTAAGAGGGGTTGGGTTAAATGCAGAAGACACATTTAAGTAGAATGCATTCAGTTGTACTGTACAACTGTGCAACTATTTGTCCCATTTTGTCCCATTTTGTGAATTCTTGGTTGGTGAGCAGACCCCAGGCCTCACAACCATAAAGGGCAATGGGCTTTGAAACTGATTCAATTTTTTACCAGATCCTAATTGGTATGTCGACTTTTATGTTCCTTTTGATGGCATAGAAGGCCCTTCTTGCTTTGTCTCTCGGATCATTCACAGCTTTGTGGAAGTTACCTGTGACGCTGATGTTTAGTCCGAGGTATGTATAGTTTTTTTGTGCGCTCTAGGGCAATGGTGTCTACATGGAATTTGTATTTGTGATCCTGGCAACTGGACCTTTTTTGGAACACCATTATTTTTGTCTTACTGAGATTTACTGTCAGGGTCCAGGTCTGACAGAATCTTTGCAGAAGATCTACGTGCTGCTTCAGGCCCTCCTTGGTTGGGGACAGAAGCACCAGATCATCAGCAAAGAGTAGACATTTGACTTCAGATTGTAGTAGGGTGGGGCCGGATGCTGCAGACTGTTGTAGTGCCCTCACCAATTCGTTGCTATATATGTTGAAAGGGGTGGGGCTTAAGCTGCATCCCTGTCTCACCACACATTTTATTTGCCAAATTTAACCACACACTTGTTGTTTGAGTACATAGATTTTATAATGTTGTATGTTTTCCCCCCAACACCTATTTTCATCAGTGCGTATAGCCGAACCTCATGCCAAATTGAGTCAAAAGCTTTTTTTGAAATCATCAAAGCATGAGAAGAGTTTACCTTTGTTTTTGTTGGTTTGTTTCTTTGTCAATTAGGTTGTGCAGGGTGAATACGTGGTCTGTCGTATGGTAATTTGGTAAAAAGCCAATTTGACATTTGCTCAGTACGTTGTTTTCACTGAGAAAATGTACAAGTCTGCTGTTAATGATAATGCAGAGGATTTTCCCAAGTTGGCTGTTGATGCAAATCCCACAGTAGTTACTGGGGTCAAATTTGTCTCCACTTTTGTGGATTGGGGTGATCAGTCCTTGGTTCCAAACTATTGGGGAAGATGCCAGAGCTAACAATGATGTTAAAGAGTTAAAGTATAGTCAATTGGAATTTGTGGTCTGTATATTTTATCATTTCATTGAGGATACCATCAACACCACAGGCCTTTATGTTTGGAGGGTTTGTATTTTGTCCTGTAGTTTATTAAATGTAATTGGAGAATCCAGTGGGTTCTGGTGGTCTTTAGTAGTTGATTCTACGATTTGTATTTGATCATATATTTGTTTTTGCTGCATGTTCTTTGTTATAGGGCCCAAAAGATTGGAGAAGTGGTTTATCCATGCGTCTCAGTTTTGGATAGATAACTCGTTATTGTTGTTGTTTGATTAGTGTTTTCCAATTTTTCCAGAGGTGGTTAGAGTCTATGGATTCTTCAATTACATTGAGCTGATTTCTGACATGCTGTTCCTTCTTTTTACGAAGTTATTTCTGTATCATTTTAGTGATTCACCATACTGAAGGAGTAGGCTCACGTTTTCTGGGTCTCTGTTTTTGGTAAGATTGGTTTGATGAAACCTAAGAAAGAAATTGAGAAACCTTAGATTTGATAGGGAATCTGAGAGGTCAAATATACTGTTTAGGTTTTCTACTGCCAAGTCAATACCTTCACTATTACAGCGAACTGTTTTGTCCAGGGATTGAATTTGTTGTTACCTAATTGTTTTTTGGTATGTTTCCACACTACTTTCCTTCCATCTATAGCATTTCTTAATATTATTCAGTTCCTTTGGCTTTGATGCCTCATGATTGCATATTGCTGTGTTCAAGTAGACTGTTATTTTGCTGTGATCTGATTGGGGTGTCAGTGGTCAGACTGTGAACGCTCTGAGAGACTCTGGGTTGAGGTCAGTGATAAAGTAGTCTACGGTATTACTACCAAGAGATGAGCTATAGGTGTACCTACCATACGAGTCCCCTCAAAGCCTACCATTGACTATGTACACACCCAGCGAGCGACAGAGCAGCAGGAGTTGTGACCCGTTTCTGTTGGTTATGTTGTCATAGTTGTGCCTACTCTCTCGCTCACTCTCTCTATCTCTCTACCTGGACTGCTGCTTCTCTCTCTCTCCGTCTCTCTCCCTGTGTTATTAATGCTGAAGTGTGGCGGGCATGTGCAGTCTAGCAGGTGTTTTCACACTCTGTCGTCATCTGTCCTTCGTCCACCTCATCAACCCTTACACCCCCCTTCTTGACTGTGTAGTTTTTTAATTGACAGGACCCTGACTCCGCACATCCAACTGTCCAGTGGTGAGACACCATAGACAATCGCACACGCCCCTTTAGCTCCTCGTCTTCGATGCGATGCCCTTCACCCCCCCTACCAAGGTCAAAGCGGCAGCCTTTATGCACAGCGCACACTCTAAGTGAGTGACAGAGGGGACAGGGGTTGTGATGGCGTGTATGCATGAGTGAGTGTGTTTCTGTGTGTCGATAACTGACTCAGTTGCTGTGTGTTTCTGTTTGTAAATATACACATGCCTGTGGGTGAGTGTGACTGAGTAAGTGTGGGCTGTGTGTGTTGACCTGGTTAACACTGTGTGCAGTGAGGGAGGGTAAAGGCAGGGTGATACAGGTTTTAGAATCAAGGTGACAATTGAGCTGTAAAAATGGGAATTGAGTGGGGAATAGGGAATAGCAGCCCTCTGGTGTGTAACCTTCTACGTGTTGTTTTCAGGTTTCAGCTTATGCATACATTATTTGCGTGTGTGTGTGTGTGTGTGTGTGTGTGTGTGTGTGTGTGTGTGTGTGTGTGTGTGTGTGTGTGTGTGTGTGTGTGTCTACGTACGTCTGTGTGCTCCAGCATGTGTCCCACCTGCCTTTGAGCTGAGCCCTGGTACTGAATTAAATGAACCTAAATAAAAACCTAGTAAACAGTGCAGTGCACTAAGAAAGAACAACTGAGGACGCACAGTAATATAGCCTACTGTGCAGTGTGGCACGTGCACAAAGCATGGTATAGGATACAGTATATCCAAGGTTGTTTCATAGAAATAACCTTAAAGAGCGGCTTAACATACCGATTGTGCATCTGATTTTCTGCCGGTCATTAAGAAAAAAAATGAGATTGTCCCTCTTGAGTCACAGTAAAAACAACATAGCCACTACCACTTCCTCAAAATAGTCTGAATTATTATAGGATAAATAAGGATACAGGATATAGGCGCTGCGTAACGTGCAGGTCTGTCTCACTGCCTGGATGTTCTGCTCCCACGATTGGCTGGAGTGCAATCAACGCAGCTGTTTTTCCATGCATGACAATTCTCCCTAGGCGTTACAATCCCGTGTTAGTGGGCGTGATTGTAAAAACAAACCGGACCCTCATGTACGTTCTGATGACCTCATTTACACAAATCTCACAAAACTCTGTTTTGGAATATACTGATTTTATGACCAAAGTGATTCCACTTACACTTTTGTGTTTCTGACTAACATCGATGCCACATAGGCAGTTTTCAACCAGAAACACTTTGCGTTCAGTTGGCCTTTAACAAACACCTACCGATGGTGACATTTCCTAGTCCTTGGTTATACAGTACATTGGACACAATGACTAATGTCTCCCCTCCCCCATGCAGTGAGAGGTAGTGATGCTGATGCAGCCAGTGTGTTCTTCCTTCCTGGGTTTCTTGGCCAGCCTAGATAGCATAGCAGCAAGCAGCAAGCAGCACGCTAATGTGATTATGGCTTTTAGCGGAGGATTTTCATGGACATTCTCCATCCCTCTCCATCCTTCAAGGCACCATTAGTTCTCACTGGGGGATGGCCTGTCCTTGCTGGTGGCTGACACACTTAAAGCAAATGCGCACATACTGGGGACACACACACACTATACAGGCGCGCACACACAATAACTGTCTCGAAGGACCATGGAAATTGGTGGATCTTCAGACACACACACACACACTCATATTCAACTTAATACAACTACTCTGTTTAGACTTTGTATTCATTTCAATACTTTGGAAAAATACATCTCTTAATTTCCTATTGCCATTGACCGTCATTTCCATCCATAATTAGGTTCACCTTCTTTTTTTTTAGCTATTTGTTTATGAGATCGTGACGCGAATCGGAATGCCTGCCCCTTTTCATTACGCTGTGCAATCAAGCCATGATTCCACCAAGAGCCCGTGTTGAAATGAAAAACGTGAGCAATTGGACATCAGATGCTGCACTGCTTACAACTGTCACGTTTCAGACCCCTCTCTGCCTGGAATTACACTTGCCAAGCTTAGCGCGTATTGTCTTAGCGCACCTCTTTGCATTAATCAGACAAACCTCCGGGTGATTCTTAACTCCTGACCGCACAGCGTTTCTTCTCATAACTCGCTGTTTATTAAACCTTAGAGGCAAGGCGGTGGCGGCAGCAGCAGCACCGGCATAGAGATATTATGGACACGTTAGGGAGGAGAGATTGGATGACGATCTAGGAAGGACTCAGACAGGGTTTTGTCTAGAAGGGATTTCGCTTTTGTCAAAATTGTAGCAGGTTAGGAGAATTAACGTTGCAGGTTAGGAGAATTAGGTTTAAGGTTAAGAAAAGGGTTAGGGTTAGCTAAAATGCAAAACCCCCCCAAAAACTTTTGAGGTCAAATGTAGACATGACCCTCAGACTTGATGCGCATGCTGACATTTGGCAGGGAGGGACAGAGCTGGTGTCATGCAGAGTATAGACCTGCCTCAGTATATCACTGCTAAGATAGCACTGTATTGCTGCTGTTATCTTCGTTTGCAGAGTCAGTTGATGCAAATTTCCAAAATATAATTCAAGGAGAGGAAGCTTCAGCAGTACTGTAGCCTCTTCATTTTGAAAATATGAGCATTTATGTCCGCTTGTTCTCATGTTGTCTTTTTGGTCTCATCTCCTTCGCTCCTTCTATGTTGTGTGCAACTTTATCATTTACACACACACACACCAAGCCCCTCCCCCTGTCACTCACAACAACAAAGATGAGAGATCAGTTCTTCCTCTCTGACAATCAGTTTCAGCTGAGACGGGTGCAATTGCGTCCAGAAGACAGGCAGTCCCGCTCATAAAGGTATACATATATAGGTAGGAGCTACCCGAACCCCATTTTTGGTGAGTTTGGACATTTACAAGCGAATGTGAATGAGAGACATTGTGTAAATGAACAGTACTAGCTCTTGAGCAGCATACACCCTGTGTCTGTGAGGAGTCTGGAGTCGCTAGGGCAACCTGCCTGCCTGCTCTGTGAGAAGATGGGGGAGGAGCAGACTGGCCGAGAACCGAGAGGAGAAAAAAAAATGCAAGAACGTCTAAAAATAGCAGTGACAGCACAGATAACTCATCCAAAAGGGCTTTGACTTCTCAAACACATCAGAAAGCCAACACGATATGATGCCATGTCACCTTATTAATTCAGCCACTTAGATAACTAGCAAGTTAAACTTAGGGATTGTGTTATTGCAGAATGCTTGGTTTTTCATACAGCAAAACAAATATGACACGCATCAGAAATAACTTGCTGCGTTTTGTAAACGCAGATCTCAAATGCTTCTTATTGGAGTTTCTGCTGGGCATCAGAACTGATTTTGTGCTTCAGTTGCCTTTCTCCACTTGGATGAGAATTCACGAACGGGCATTCTATCAGCAGACAGTGTTCTGACTGACGTGTAGCTACTTTTCTCTGCTACTTTTCTAGGTGTATCTAGCCTACTTTTCTCCAGTAAAATGCAAGACTTGAACAAAAACATTAGGAAATGTAGCTGGCTACATTCTTTCTATGATATATACAGTATGACTGCCATGCATAGTTTTTGCCTACTTGTGTGGCTGCCAGCTAAGTAGCGTTGCACTTCTGTTGTCATCTAATGAAAATGAGGCTATTTTCTGCTGAAGGTGTGGCACTAATGTATTTTCTGTGAAAGAAAATTGTAGTTGCAAGTCCCTGATCACTCTATTGAAGCAACAAACAAAAAAAACCACGGTTGACCTTCAGTATAAAACGCGACCCCTGTCAATACACAGCCGGACACACCTGCTTTATCTTCTAACGTATTGCACAAATTGACTAAAGGTATATACTTAAAAAGTAGTTACAAATATTCAAATATCGTCAATACCGGTATTGAAAAAACATCCTGTGGCTATTTCCAAATAAATACCGGAGTATGCGGAGTATGCGGTATATGGTATATATGGTATACCGCCCAAGTCTAATTCCTGCATCTGCAGGAACACCTCTTTATACTTCTATTGGCACATTGTTTTGCTAGGACTCTGGTACACAGCAGGCTGGATAGGTAGCTAGGACACCGGTAGACAGTGTCCTTCGCCTCCACCTGTCAGGCACTGCTTTCCCACAGTTCTGTTAACGACGGCGAGGGCAGGTCTTCGGCAATTGGGAGCGAAGGAGGGCGGGAGGTGGGGGCGACACTGGTAGCTAGCTAGGACATCGGTAGACATCGGTGGACCACTCTTGACCCACATTTGAATCACATAGACAATCAGGAGAAATCCAGAATATCAAAAGTGTCACACAAGCATGAAGATGGCATGCTCGATTGCAGGAAACAACGGGATGCTCGAGCCGTTCCACATGCAGGAATGCCCCAAATTGCAGGCAGCAATCGCACACTATTGTTTCAACTCTGTATTTGCATTTGAGGTTTGGTCTAACAGAATCGGTCGTATGGACACCGAAACACATTGAGTCATTATTTTACTGTAATAGAGGAGAAATTAACCTTTCTATTGATACCCTTTTTAGGTAGAGCAGGCACTACTAAAACAGGAGTATCAATGAACATTGATTCTGGAAAAGGAATGCTCAGGTTGTCTCGCGTGGCATTGCGGTACTATGTCCCACTAGTAACATTGTAGCCAAAGACTTACACTAGCTGTCTAGGCTGTGTTTTATAATTGTCCTAAAATCATCAAACACTATCATATAAGGAATTGGAAACTCGTTCCCATTCTGAACAAAGTGGACAAGCTAGCATGCTGTCCAAACAGTTGGAGACTGGACAGAAGGGGGTGTTCATAACCATTCAACTGCTCCACCTTGTCATCTAGCAAAAAGAGCCAAGTTGGCTAAACTTGGAAGTATAAAGATTAGCTGGCTACTCACTAGCACGTGGGCTTGTGCTTGAGAGATTGATTATGAGACCTGTGTTCATTTCCTATAAAGTTAGTCAGTATTGTGTATTAACTATGGTTCTGGTTAAATTTGTAACGAAACAGGCATTTTCATAGACACGCGATGCCCAACACGTATCAACCCCAGTTTTCCATTTAGTTTCTTTCCTGTGGTAGTGTGTGTTTGCGTGCGTTTGTGTGACTGTCTTGGTGTGTGTGCATGTCTATTTGCAGGCAGGGTGAGCCTCACTGTACACATCCCTCCTGTTGCCGTTTGTGTCTCTTCATTTCACGCTCTGACGTCCCTGCGTGAATCCTCCTCCTCCCCTGGCTCATTATCAACACTGTTCAATGCGACACACACACACATGGGGTGGGGTGGGGGGGGGGGGAACAAATCATTATTTAAATAATACAGGGGGTCAGTGCGTACGCTACAACACCTTTGTTTGTATATTTATGACAAATAACTAAGTAAACCACCAAACACATCCAGCCTGACCTGGATCAATGAGGTACTCAGCACCGCGGCGACTGAGATGCCAACCAGGGGATTTGGGGATTGAGAATGCAAATGGACCGTCTGTTGTTGTTATAACGGCATCATGCTCACCCTCCTCCCTCTCTTCTCTCATCTTCCTTGGCAGGACCAAGTGTGTACGGAGCCGAATTCGGCCACCTGCCCGACAACATTACAGTGCTGGAAGGAGAGAGCATCATTCTGAGGTAACTCTTTGATCCTACACCTGCACCTACTAATTACATGTTGAAGTTGTTCGTTTTTTTCACCTGTCATCATGCCGACTTAATTGCCAATCCAATGTCATACAAACCCCATGAGGATTACCCCAACTAGGTTGAACAATGTTCCTCAACAAAACTGCCATCTTGTCAATATCCTGGACTTCGAGGCCTTCATAAAAGCCTACTGTCTATCAACATTTGAACTCTTTAACCCGCGGTCAGGTGTCATTCCAAATCTGGTCGCCATCGCTGTCAACTCATATTGCCTAGCCCCAGAACCATAGACCGCCACAGGTCTCCTGTAGTTGATATATGATGCCCTTTCATACTTACAGGCTCATCTATTCATTGCATGGGCGATTAAAGGTAATATCACTGGCATAGATGAGGCTTATTCACTGGAGACCGTGTGATCTACCTCACAGAGAATTTTATTTTTTTTACCCTGGACACATCAATTAAACATAAGCGCTCAGGCTTATCCTCTCCTGGCCTGGTCCCCAGCTGAAGCTTCTAAGGACATCTAGTGGTGAAGGACAGTACTGTAGTCATAATGTCACAAAACATTTCTAGTTCAGAAACTGTGAAAAATGACATTCCAAAGTCAAAATAATATTATATTCATACATACGTATAGATAGACTGAGTGTACAAAACATTAGGAACGTCTGCTCTTTCCATGACAGACTGACCAGGTGAATCCAGGTGAAAGCTATGACCCCTATCTGCTTCAATCAGTGTAGATGAAGGGGGAGAGACAGGTTAAAGAAGTATTTTAAAGCATTGGGACAATTGAGACATGGTTTGTTTATGTGTGCCATTCAGAGGGTGAATGAGCAACACAAAATGTTGAAATGCCTTTGAATGAGGTATGGTAGTAGGTGCCAGGCTGACCGATGTGAGTTTGTCAAGAACTGCAACGCTGCTGGGTTTTTCATCCTAAAAACTTTCCTGTGTGTATCAAGAATGGTCCGCCACATTGTTTTACATCAAAAGTTAGGTAGCAGCAGTAACTACCACTATCAGCCCCTCTCTCCCCCTCTCCTAGCTCTTCATCTGCTTCTTCCAAAACACAACTATATTTTACCCAGGTGTATTGCCCTCGTAGTTTCAATGAAGAAACATACTATATTTTTTTATGAACCGCTACCTTGTGCTAGGTATGTATTAACAACCTTACATTACGAGACCTGGCTAGTGGTTTGTTTATGAATGCTAGTGCTGACTCTTTGTGGTGATAATATTGAATTGCATATACTAATTGCAACAGGATGATCAAAATGTCATTTGAAATGAATTCAAATTGAACCTTTAAAATATTCCTTTCCGCACTCACTCATGATAGTGACATTTGCGACCTGACCAAATTCATATAGACATTTGAGTTATAGATCTGTCATCGTCTTTGAAAGCAAGTCTAAGAAGCGGTAGATCTGGTATATGTGCGCTATTTCTATGCTTGCTGTTCTTATGTTTAGTCGTTTTAGCATCTTTTGCTTTTGGTTTTGTACACTAACGTCAAAAAGCTGAAAACACAATATTTTTGGTTATTTAAAATATATTTCACAGCAGTTCAGATGGTACAATGATTCTCTACACTGCTTGTTTTGTCACATAAACTGAAATTAGGCTACTAGAATCTAGAAACTACTAGAATCTTAGCAACCAGAAAACAAGCAATTTCTGCATATTGAAACTTGAAGGCCTACCTTCATTACAAGGGTAGGGCTTGCACTAATCCATCTCATGACGCATGTACAGTAGCTGTAAAAGTCCAATCTGGTATCCATCAACATGGTTAGCCTCATTAATTGTCTAATGAAAAAGACGCTAACACTTCTTAAATGGTCCTTATTGCAGTGTAATTACACTGTAACATGTATTCTAAACAATTGTAATAATTCATAGTTACCCTGTAACTGGTGATAATTGCAGCCTGTAATTACAGAGGTGTAACAACGAATGCTTGCTACCATGCTTGTTTCTAATTTCAAAGTTTACAATAACATCCGACTCACCATATTTCAGCCTGCACAAACCACATGATAAGTGTTAGTGAATTGAAAACCGACCACCTCAGTGACCCAACTGCAATAAAGGGCTCTGGAATTTGATGCCCAGTCCCAATAGCAAAAAAAAACGGATTAAAAAAAGGTTCACATTTTTAAAAAAGAGCTTGCAGATCAAGTTTTGAGTCAGTGTTGTAGTACTCGAGACAGTCTTGAGACCACATTTTGAGTGTCTCGATCTTGTCTCATTGTCGGATGTCAGTCTGAGGGTCCAGAGCGCTCTGGAGAAGGTTTTCATCAAAGATCCCTCTGTACTTTGCTCTGTTCATCTTTCCCTCGTTCTTGACTCACAGTCCCTGATGCTGAAAAACATCCCCACAGCATGATTCTGCCACCACCACCACCACCACCATGCTAGTGATGGTGCCAGGTTTCCTCCAGACGTGACACTATGCATTCAGGCTAAAGAGTTCAATCTTGGTTTCATCAGACCAGAGAATTGTGTTTCTCATGGTCTGAGAGTCCTTTAGGTGCCTTTTGGCAAACTCCAAGCGTGCTGTCATGTGCCTTTTAGTGAGGAGTGGTTTCCATCTGGCCACTCTACCATAAATACCTGATTGGTAGAGATGGTGCAGAGATGGCTGTCCTTCTGGAATGTTCTCCCATCTCCACGGCGCAACTCTGGAGCTCTGTCAAAGTGACAACCAGGTTCTTGGTCACCTCCCTGACCAAGGCCCTTCTCCCCTGATTGCTCAGTTTGGTCAGACGGCCAGCTCTAGGAAGAGTCTTGGTGGTTCGAAACTTTTTCCATTTAAGAATGATGGAGGCCACTGTGTTCTTGGGGACCTTGAATGCTGCAGAAATGTTTTGGTACCCTTCCCTAGATCTGTTCCTCGACACAATCCTGTCTCGGAGCTCTACGGGCAATTCCTTCAACCTCGTGGCTTAGGTTTTGCTCTAACATGCATTGTTGACAGTGGGATCCTTTTACAGACAGGTGTGTGCCTTTCCAAATCATGTCCAATCAATGGAATTTACTACAGGTGGACTCCAATCAAGTTGTAGAAACATCTCATGGATGAGCAATGGAAACAAGATGCACCTGAGCTCAATTTCGAGTCTCATAGCAAAAGGTCTGAATACTTATGTAAATAAGTTATTTCTGTTTTTAATTTTGAATAAATGTGCAAAAATTCATAAACTGCTTTCACTTTGTCATTTTGGGGTATTGTGTGTAGATTGAGGAGGTTTATTATTATTTTTTATCCATTTGAGAATAAGGTTGTAACGTAACAAAATGTGAAAAAAGGGAAGGGGCCTGAATGCTTTCCGAATGCACTGTGTTATCGACATGTTTGCACAGTGGCGAACCTATCGGACCTAGGCCTTCAGTGTGTGACTGAAGTAATGATGCTGAAAAGGTAGCAACGATGATGCACAAAGTAGCCTGCACTATCGCAAAGCATGTAAAGTATATTCACATGCGCTGTACATGTGAGGGCATTCCAACGCACACAGCTCTCAACTGGTTATGAAATGGAGCAGCTCACAGAAGAATGTCATCGGTAGTGGGTAGGGTAGGTAGGAAAGCCGGTTCAATTTATGATATCTACCAATAAATGCTAACTAAGGCAACAATGGGTATGCAAACCAGGTATTGAAAAAGTTTGGTCCGAAGTCTTGGTTAGTAGGCTATTTGTGTTCCACTCACATGGTACAGGTGTCTTTTTTTAAGCCCATAACCATGTGTGTGAGGTGTATACTTTTGTTTGAAAGTAGATTTGTTTAAGACTACCAAGAATCACTCTGTCTGACTTTAGGCCACTGCAGTAAAAGGTTAACTTCTTGTTGAAGTTTTTCTTGAAAAGGGAGAAGCTAACAAATTAGCAACAACATCCTACTCAATAACATTTGCTGCAGCCGCTGCAAACTAGCATACAACAAAGGATAGCTAGCTATCTGTGGGAAATCTACCATTCTCTTTTTTTTACCCCTTTTTTCTCCCCAACTTCGTGGTTTCCAATTGGTAGTAATTACAGTCTTGTCTCATCGCTGAAACTCCCGTACGTACTCGGGATAGGCGAAGGTCGAGAGCCATGCGTCCTCCGAAACACAACCCAACCTGCTTCTTGACACAACGCACATCCAACCCGGAAGCCAGCCGCACCAATGTGTCGGAGGAAACACCGTACACCTGGCGACCTGGTCAGCGTGCACTGCACCCGGCCCGCCGCAGGAGTCACTAGTGCGCAATGAGACAAGGATATCCCTGCCGGCCAACCCCTCCCTAACGACGCTGGCACAATTGTGCGCCGCCCCATGGGCCTCCCGGTCACAGCCGGCTGCGACAGAGCCTGGGCTCGAACTCAGAATCTCTGGTGGCACAGCCTTAGACCACTGCGCCACCCGGGAGGCCAAACTACCATTCTCTATTGCACAGTGACCTATTGGCCTTTGAGAAGGCAGAAATAGCCATATGTTTTTTTGTAAAATCGGTCCCACCCATTACAAGTCAAAATGTGATTGGTTGATTGCACTGTCACTCCGAAATGTTGCCCTAACACAGTTGAATGGCAGATGCCTTCTGTCTAGCTTCTGATGGCCTAACCAATGGCTGACTTATCTAGCTAGATTTCCCCAGAGACCACAAAAGAAAAATCCTGATTGGATCTTTTATCTCTTCAGTGTTAACCCTTCCCAACAAAAACTGAAGAGATTAAATACGAACATAATTCAAAATAATAATATAATTCAAATCATAATTATTATTTTACAAGAAGGCCCTCATTGTTCCCCACTGTGTTTGGGTTAGTAATCATTTGTAGAGTGGCTCAATTTGCCCTCAGCCCACTTTTTTTTAACCATTCGAAATGTCTAAAGAATCCATATGTCCTTCTGAAATATGAACACAGAAATCCCCCCCCCCCTCCGTTCTTGCAAGCTGACGTTAGCTAGAATAGATGGTTAACTTAATTAACCTATTGTGACCATTGACTCATTGACTGAAAATATTTCTGCTTTTGGAGATTTCTTTCTAAAACCTAGTGTGGTGTCACTCCGTGCATATGTACGCGATTCTATGGACATAATTAACAACCTCGAGACAATGTACAATATCATTGGGGAGACGCTTATGGCTTGCTTTGATGTTGAATCCCTGTGTACAAATATCCCCCACCAGGGAAGCCTGTCTTAGTCATCGACCCACTGGTACACTCACTAGCACTAACTGTATTGTTGAACTTGCTCAGATTGTTCTGACTAAGACATTTTTCATATTTGAAAATGACATGTTCATTGAACAGAAGGGAACTGCTATGGGTAGTAAAATGGCACCAAATTATGCCAATCTGTATGTGGGGTTGTTTGAGAGGAACGTGATTTTCAGCCCTAACAATCCATTCTTGCACCATATCAGACTCTGGAAACAAATCAAATCAAATAGTATGTCACATGCTCCGAACCTTACAGTGAAATGCTTACTTACCAGCCCCTAACCAACAATGCAGTTTAAAAAATATGAATAAGAATAAGAAATAAAAAGAACAAGTAATTAAAGAGCAGCAGTAAAATAACAATAGCGAGACTATATACAGAGGGTACCGGTACAGAGTCAATGTGCGGGGGCACTGGTTAATCGAGGTAATTGAGGTAATATGTACATGTAGATAGAGTTATTAAAGTGACTATGCATAGATAATAACAGAGAGTAGCAGCAGTGTAAAATATGGGTTGGGGGGGGGGGGGGGTGCAATGCAAATAGTCTGGGTAGCCATTTGATTAGATGTTCAGGAGTCATGTCTTGGGTAGAAGCTGTTTAGAAGCCTCTTGGACCTAGACTTGGCGCTCTGGTACTGTTTAGCTCGTCTGGTAGGCTTGTGTCACTGGGCAGCTCTCAGCTGGGCTTACCTTTGTAGTCTGTAATGGTTTACAAGCCCTGCCACATCCGACAAGCATCAGAGTCGGTGTAGTACGATTCAATCTTAGTCCTGTATTGACGCTTTGCCTGTTTGATGATTCGTCGGAGGGCATAGCGGGATTTCTTATAAGAGTCCCTCTCCTTGAAAGTGGCAGCTCTAGCCTTTAGCTCAGTGCGGATGTAACCTGTAAATCCATGGCTTCTGGTTGGGGTATGTACGTACGGTCACTGTGGGGACGATGTCATCGATACACTTATTGATGAAGCCAATGACTGATGTGGTGTACTCCTCAATGCCATCGGAGGAATCCCATAACATATTCCAGTCTGTGCTAGCAAAACAGTCCTGTAGCTTAGCATCTGTTTCATCTGACCACTTTTTTATTGACCGAGTCACTGGAGCTTCCTGCTTTAATTTGATTTGTAAACAGGAATCAGGAAGATAGTATTATGGTCAGATTTGCCAAATGGAGGGTGAGGGAGAGCTTGGTACGTGTCTCTGTGTGTTGAGTAAAGGTGGTCTAGAGTTTTTTTTCCCCTTTGGTTGCATATTTAACATGCTGATAGAAATTTGGTAAAACAGATTTAAGTTTCCCTGCATTAAAGTCCCCAGTCACTAGGAGCACCGCCTCTGGATGACCTTTTCCTGTTTGCTTATGACGAAATACAGCTCATTGAATGCGGTCTTAGTGCCAGCATTGGTCTGTGGTGGTATGTAGACAGCTATTAAAAATACAGATGAAAACTCTCTAGGTAAATAGTGTGGTCTACAGTTTATCATGAGATACTCTGCCTCCAGTCAAGTAAAACCTTGAGACTTCCTTAGATACCGTGCACTAGCTGTTGTTTACAAATAAACATAGTCCGCCACCCTCTTGTCTTACCAGACGCCGCTGTTCTATCCTGCCTAGCTAACATGCAATCCTTGGAAAATAAAATCGATGACCTACGAGGAAGATTAAACTTCCAACGGGACATTAATACAAACAGCCAGCTGTATGTTGATAATGTCATCGTTCATCCACGACTTGGTGAAGCATAAGATATTACAGTTTTTAATGTCCCGTTGGTAGTTTAATCTTCGTCGTAGGTCGTCGATTTTATTTTCCAATGATTGCATGTTAGCTAGGAGAACGGATGGCAATGGGGGTTTATTCAATCGCCTAAGAATCCTCCGAATGCAGCCCGACCTCTGTCCTCTTTTTCTCCATCTTCTCTTCACGCAAATGACAGGGATTTGGGCCTTCAAACGCTTCATTGATGACGTATTCGTTCTATTACAGAGCACAGCAGGAGAACTTCATCAATTCCACTCCTTAATCAATACAAGCAGTAAACCTTTGAAATTCCCCCTCACCTTTGATGTGAATGAAATACGTTTTCTTTACATTTTGATTAAGAGGGAGGGGGTGGTTTTAGCACGGATCTATACAAGAAGCCGACAGACAGGAATTCCCTGTTATGAGGAGACAGCTTCCACCCTACACCCCTAAAAAAAGAGCCTCCCCTTTAGCCAATACAGTTGCATACGCAGGATTTGTAGTACACAGAGTGACTATGACAAACAAGCCGACTGTCTGGATTAGCATTTCAGACAGCAGGGTTACCCAGAGGAATGGCTGCATGATGCAGGGGAACGTTATAAAAATATGACCAAGGATGACAGCCTCACGCCCAAAACCTCCCCGCCCTCCTGACCAACGTGTTAAATGCTTCCTTCAATACTCCCCACTTGGTAAACAGTTTGACCACATCATTAAAAAGCCCTGGCACATATTGAGCACTGATCCACAACTGGGGAAAAAAGGTTAAAGAACCTCCGCGGGTCGTCTTCAGACGCTCCCCCAACATCAGTGGTGAGGTCTAATCGTCCTCCAGTGGCACGTGATACCTTTCTAGACAATGTGCCAGACAGTAACTTTAGATGTGGCGGATGTACCCAGTGTAACTTTACGAACAAATGCACAATGTTCAATCACCCTATTACGGGCAAGGCCATTAAGATACAAAAAATGTGATATACCTGATCACGTGTATTTGTGGTCTATGTTATGTATGTAGGAAAAACAAAACAAGCTCTGAAAACAAGGATAGCAGAACACAGGAGTCATATCAGGACCCTTGACCAGAGAAACCCTGTGGCTGCACATTTCATGGAGGCTCGTCACAACATTAGCTCTTTGAGACACATTGGCATCGAACATGTTAAAACTTCTAGTTTTGAGGAGAATTGTATTAGAGAATTGTATTAGATTCACCATTTGTGTACCACGTCTCCTAGAGTTTACATAAATATGTCACTTTGATTTGTCTTGCCTTCCAGGTTACCCACTAGGTCATTTTGTAAATATATATTATTTTCTGGAACTACTACGTGTACCCATCTCATTGTTATTAAATGATTAGAGATACACAACTTGTTTTTGCACCCACCATGCGTCATGTCCGCAAATGGTCACATGAGGTGAAATGTGTATATTTTGGGACGTGAGCACTCAGTTAGTTTGACCTGACCAAGATCCGTTTCGGATCGAAACGTTGTCAATAAATCAGTGAATTGGGAGATTTAACAGCGGGCGGGCCATCTTCTTCTATAACTATACACATTATCCTGGAGCCGCCACCTCCCGCTACTAATTTTACTTTCCATGCAGGCAATTGTTTTGCGATGCTTCTTTGGGAAATCTGTCAACTTTCATTTTCAAAAATAGATTTGTCCTCGGTCGTAATTTTGAGCAGGGGAAAACAACTACACTACGTTAGCTAGCTTATCTAGCTAGCCTTTTACAGCCGCGATGGAACAGCTGTTGTTTTCAAACGCATCGGAAGTTCTTTGAGGTTCCAGGGTTCACTTCTGCTCCTCCTCACAAATGTCTATGCTATCTTTGTTCATACATAAGCACATACAGACTCACCTCAATATATGTAGAGTATGTTCCGTAGTTTCCCTGGCGCCGTGTGGTCACCTAGGCAGAGAGCTCTGTAAATATTGTACTTATGTACGTTTTTGTTGTTGCATTTTTTTTTGGGGGGGAGAGGGTTGACTGTTGTGGGGGTTGATCACTTACTGTACATCTTGTGGTCTTGAGTCTCAGAGTTGCAGAATTGGGATCAAAAGTCCTATTTTTGTCTTATAGTTAGCTAGCTAACTGGCTGTTTGGATTCAAATAATGCAGCCCCGGCTTTATAGCTTCATCTATCGGGAAGAATTAAAACAAGTACTGGATGCTGTGGCCAGAGATGGCAGAAGAGGCTCGGGGACTGTTCTTAACCACTGCCAAGATGTGGTGGCTTTTCGTGCACTTTTCAGCAGCCGTAGCATCACCCAGGCAATGGAGGACCAGTACTTACAGAAGAGCGGGTCCTATGGAGGAAAAGCAGATGCGGTGCACTGAAAAAGCGCTCCGGGCCTGTTTGTCAGACTGTCTTTGTTTCTCTCTGTCAGTTCTACTGATGCTCCCTCCCTCCTCTGAAGCTACACTGCCTTTCCAATCCAAACTGCCTCAACTCCCAGCCTTTCATCCCATGCCAAATAGAGACATTCAATATCCAGCTCTACCATCTAAATTTAAATGTGTTGTTTCTTTGTTTTAATTTTTATGCGCTTTGAGATTATTTTCTGTAATGAAAAGCGCTATTCAAGTGAAATAAATGATTATTAATAAATGATCTGGGTCTTGTCTCATCCCCTGTTTTTTCCCCCCTCCATCTCAAAGGTGTAAAATCGACGAGGAGGTGACCCACAAGGCGTGGTTGAACCGCTCAAACATCCTGTTTGCGGGGACAGACAAGTGGTCGCTGGACAGACGGGTGTCGCTGGTCAACAGTAACACTAGTGACTTCTCCATCCAGATAGAGAGAGTGGAGGTGGCTGACGAGGGGCTGTACACCTGCAGCTTCCAGGCCAGCAACAAGCCCCGCATAGCCCACGTCTTCCTCATCGTCCAAGGTGAGTCCCTGGTGGGGGGAAAGATGGGATAGAATAAAACAAGCCCAAATCATCCCAAAGTGTCTGACATTGGTTGCGTATATCAATGAATTTGTCAAAGGATATTTAAAACATGCTCATTTGGGGGATATGGACTTGGTTTCTGGACAAGAACAGCATAACGAGTTAGGATTTGATGACAGCAGCCAGGGGAAAATGGCTTTATCTTTCTCTTTGTCCATTAACTGTTTACAGGGTAAGTATGCAAATATTTAGATGTATTAGCCCTTTAATTGCTATATTTGAATGTGTTTACAGTACTTATTGTACTTGGTTCTGTAATGGGCACGTACCACTTTATTTACGGGATTATTTATTCACCTCCAGGTTTTAGTCCAGCAAATTATTGTAAACACAGCTTTACTTTTACTTTACAAAAAAAAATGTAAAGTGACCCAAGGCCTTTGTTAGTGTTGTGCAGTGGATGGAGCCTTGGACTGAGCAAAGAAGGCAGCCAACCGAGTCCTTAGAAACTGTGCCTCGAGCCAATACATTAGCACTGATGCAAGTTTACCTCAGAACTGAGAAGGGTGGGTAGATCCTGGGGTAAGTGGGTAAGACGATATGGGCGGCTATACAGTAGGCTGTCCAACTGCCTGACTGAATAATTGACAGTGCAGGACCAGATCTGGGCCTATCGTCAAGGCAACGGTGGAGTGAGTGAGAGTTTGACTGATCCTGAGTGACGTGATTTATTGGCGCCCGGCTGCTCGGCTGATGGATTGCAGACCTTTTCTCCCTGCATGTGTCAATTGTTATGTATATTGTACCTTGTGTACTAGCATATCACAGTAATACAAGACCGGCGGAATAAAAATGAAAAATATTAGGGTATATATCAACAGCCAACACACACACACACATACACACCATGCTGCTGCAGAGATGGAGAGGGAGAGAGCAAGCTGGGCACGTTTCAGCAGTCTAGTGACTGTGTGTGTGTGTGTGTGTGTGTGTGTGTGTGTGTGTGTGTGTGTGTGTGTGTGTGTGTGCGTGTGTGTGCGTGTGCGTGTGTGTGCGTGTGCGTGTGTGTGCGTGTGCGTGCGTGTGCGTGCGTGTGTGTGCGTGCGTGCGAATACAGTACTTGCATGCGTGTGTGTCTGTATATAGGCAGGGTGCAGGCAGGATTACCCAGAAGGCTAAGCCAGCCACTCTCCAACAGACTGTTCACACAGTGCAGGCGCCAAGGAGAAGCATTTATCCGCAGGGCAAATGGGCACACAGATGACCATGTTTCCCTAGTTTCCAAGTCGCCTCCAATTTCAGTCTTAACCGCGATATCACACAATATAATTACACCCCAGAGTCACTGCATCAAACAGTGATGGCCACGGTGGGGTAGCGATGGCTCCAATCTTTGCTTTATCGCAAGAGTATTTTCGCCTGGCCAGAGTTAAAAATGGGATCCTGCAGTTAGATGCTTTGCAGAAAAACAGCCTCATGGCCAAGCTCATTAAAAGCAACGATAATGGGCCATTTAAATTCAAGGGCCATCTAGTTATCTATCTAACTATATGCATAGTGCCTGCTCTGGAATGGCAATTTAGAGCAAAACAGCATTTGATGGTGGTCATGCTGTGAAAAGGACAAAACAAAGCAACTACCAAAGAGAGAAACTTCTAGACCTTGAGTGAAGATTTCCATCCCTATATTCAACACCAAAGTGAAGAACATTCTATAGCTTTGTCTTGTTATAATAGTAGTCAGAGAATCCGTGTTTGTCATTAGTAGTATTTTTTATTTTGGTGACCCCTTGCTTTTATGCTTGTCATTTCAGTTTTATACCTTGTTCATACCTTGCAAACAGTGAGGGGAGGGCAGCTTAGGTCTAGTTCCTCTTTTTTGTCAAGTCATGACTGTCAACAAAACCCAACTCTTTCGTCTTGCAGTGCCAGCCAGAATCGTCAACATCTCCCAAGACGTGTCAGTGAACGAGGGGGGCAACGTATACCTCTTCTGTCTGGCGGTGGGACGACCTGAACCCACTGTCACCTGGAAGGAGAACAAATGTAAGACGCCCATCCCTGTCTCCTGTCGTAGTATCCAGTCTCTTTACCAGTCCCTGTCTCCTGTCGTAGTACCCAGTCCCTTTACCAGTCCCTGTCTCCTGTCGTAGTATCCAGTCCCTTTACCATCCCTGTCTCCTGTCGTAGTACCCAGTCCCTTTACCATCCCTGTCTCCTGTCGTAGTACCCAGTCCCTTTACCAGTCCCTGTCTCCTGTCGTAGTATCCAGTCCCTTTACCAGTCCCTGTCTCCTGTCGTAGTATCCAGTCCCTTTACCAGTCCCTGTCTCCTGTCGTAGTATCCAGTCCCTTTACCAGTCCCTGTCTCCTGTCGTAGTACCCAGTCCCTTTACCAGTCCCTGTCTCCTGTCGTAGTATCCAGTACCTTTACCAGTCCCTGTCTCCTGTCGTAGTATCCAGTCCATTTACCAGTCCCTGTCTCCTGTCGTAGTATCCAGTCCCTTTACCAGTCCCTGTCTCCTGTCGTAGTACCCAGTCCCTTTACCAGTCCCTGTCTCCTGTCGTAGTACCCAGTCCCTTTACCAGTCCCTGTCTCCTGTCGTAGTACCCAGTCCCTTTACCAGTCCCTGTCTCCTGTCGTAGTACCCAGTCCCTTTACCAGTCCCTGTCTGCTGTCGTAGTATCCAGTCCCTTTACCAGTCCCTGTCTCCTGTCGTAGTACCCAGTCCCTTTACCAGTCCCTGTCTCCTGTCGTAGTACCCAGTCCCTTTACCAGTCCCTGTCTCCTGTCGTAGTACCCAGTCCCTTTACCAGTCCCTGTCTCCTGTCGTAGTACCCAGTCCCTTTACCAGTCCCTGTCTCCTGTCGTAGTACCCAGTCCCTTTACCAGTCCCTGTCTCCTGTCGTAGTACCCAGTCCTCACTTCTCCTCTCCCAGTTGTCTGTCCCTTTACCAGTCCCTGTCTCCTGTCGTAGTACCCAGTCCTCATGTCTCCTCTCCCAGTTCCCTGTCCCTTTACCAGTCCCTGTCTCCTGTCGTAGTACCCAGTCCTCACTTCTCCTCTCCCAGTTGTCTGTCCCTTTACCTGTCTCTGTCTCCTGTCATAGTATCCAGTCCTCACTTCTCCTCTCCCAGTTGTCTGTCCCTTTACCTGTCCATGTCTCCTGTCGTAGTACCCAGTCCTCACTTCTCCTCTCCCAGTTGTCTGTCCCTTTACCTGTCTCTGTCTCCTGTCATAGTATCCAGTCCTCACTTCTCCTCTCCCAGTTGTCTGTCCCTTTACCTGTCTCTGTCTCCTGTCGTAGTATCCAGTCCTCACTTCTCCTCTCCCAGTTGTCTGTCCCTTTACCTGTCTCTGTCTCCTGTCATAGTATCCAGTCCTCACTTCTCCTCTCCCAGTTGTCTGTCCCTTTACCTGTCTCTGTCTCCTGTCATAGTATCCAGTCCTCACTTCTCCTCTCCCAGTTGTCTGTCCCTTTACCAGTCCCTGTCTCCTGTCGTAGTACCCAGTCCCTTTACCAGTCCCTGTCTCCTGTCGTAGTACCCAGTCCCTTTACCAGTCCCTGTCTCCTGTCGTAGTATCCAGTCCCTTTACCATCCCTGTCTCCTGTCGTAGTACCCAGTCCCTTTACCATCCCTGTCTCCTGTCGTAGTACCCAGTCCCTTTACCAGTCCCTGTCTCCTGTCGTAGTATCCAGTCCCTTTACCAGTCCCTGTCTCCTGTCATAGTATCCAGTCCCTTTACCAGTCCCTGTCTCCTGTCGTAGTATCCAGTCCCTTTACCAGTCCCTGTCTCCTGTCGTAGTACCCAGTCCCTTTACCAGTCCCTGTCTCCTGTCGTAGTATCCAGTCCCTTTACCAGTCCCTGTCTCCTGTCGTAGTATCCAGTCCCTTTACCAGTCCCTGTCTCCTGTCGTAGTACCCAGTCCCTTTACCAGTCCCTGTCTCCTGTCGTAGTATCCAGTCCCTTTACCAGTCCCTGTCTCCTGTCGTAGTATCCAGTCCCTTTACCAGTCCCTGTCTCCTGTCGTAGTACCCAGTCCCTTTACCAGTCCCTGTCTCCTGTCGTAGTACCCAGTCCCTTTACCAGTCCCTGTCTCCTGTCGTAGTACCCAGTCCCTTTACCAGTCCCTGTCTCCTGTCGTAGTACCCAGTCCCTTTACCAGTCCCTGTCTCCTGTCGTAGTATCCAGTCCCTTTACCAGTCCCTGTCTCCTGTCGTAGTATCCAGTCCCTTTACCAGTCCCTGTCTCCTGTCGTAGTACCCAGTCCCTTTACCAGTCCCTGTCTCCTGTCGTAGTACCCAGTCCCTTTACCAGTCCCTGTCTCCTGTCGTAGTACCCAGTCCCTTTACCAGTCCCTGTCTCCTGTCGTAGTACCCAGTCCCTTTACCAGTCCCTGTCTCCTGTCGTAGTATCCAGTCCCTTTACCAGTCCCTGTCTCCTGTCGTAGTACCCAGTCCCTTTACCAGTCCCTGTCTCCTGTCGTAGTACCCAGTCCCTTTACCAGTCCCTGTCTCCTGTCGTAGTACCCAGTCCCTTTACCAGTCCCTGTCTCCTGTCGTAGTACCCAGTCCCTTTACCAGTCCCTGTCTCCTGTCGTAGTACCCAGTCCCTTTACCAGTCCCTGTCTCCTGTCGTAGTATCCAGTCCCTTTACCAGTCCCTGTCTCCTGTCGTAGTATCCAGTCCCTTTACCAGTCCCTGTCTCCTGTCGTAGTACCCAGTCCCTTTACCAGTCCCTGTCTCCTGTCGTAGTATCCAGTCCATTTACCAGTCCCTGTCTCCTGTCGTAGTATCCAGTCCCTTTACCAGTCCCTGTCTCCTGTCGTAGTACCCAGTCCCTTTACCAGTCCCTGTCTCCTGTCGTAGTACCCAGTCCCTTTACCAGTCCCTGTCTCCTGTCGTAGTACCCAGTCCCTTTACCAGTCCCTGTCTCCTGTCGTAGTACCCAGTCCCTTTACCAGTCCCTGTCTGCTGTCGTAGTATCCAGTCCCTTTACCAGTCCCTGTCTCCTGTCGTAGTACCCAGTCCCTTTACCAGTCCCTGTCTCCTGTCGTAGTACCCAGTCCCTTTACCAGTCCCTGTCTCCTGTCGTAGTACCCAGTCCCTTTACCAGTCCCTGTCTCCTGTCGTAGTACCCAGTCCCTTTACCAGTCCCTGTCTCCTGTCGTAGTACCCAGTCCCTTTACCAGTCCCTGTCTCCTGTCGTAGTACCCAGTCCTCACTTCTCCTCTCCCAGTTGTCTGTCCCTTTACCAGTCCCTGTCTCCTGTCGTAGTACCCAGTCCTCATGTCTCCTCTCCCAGTTCCCTGTCCCTTTACCAGTCCCTGTCTCCTGTCGTAGTACCCAGTCCTCACTTCTCCTCTCCCAGTTGTCTGTCCCTTTACCTGTCTCTGTCTCCTGTCATAGTATCCAGTCCTCACTTCTCCTCTCCCAGTTGTCTGTCCCTTTACCTGTCCATGTCTCCTGTCGTAGTACCCAGTCCTCACTTCTCCTCTCCCAGTTGTCTGTCCCTTTACCTGTCTCTGTCTCCTGTCATAGTATCCAGTCCTCACTTCTCCTCTCCCAGTTGTCTGTCCCTTTACCTGTCTCTGTCTCCTGTCGTAGTATCCAGTCCTCACTTCTCCTCTCCCAGTTGTCTGTCCCTTTACCTGTCTCTGTCTCCTGTCGTAGTATCCAGTCCTCACTTCTCCTCTCCCAGTTGTCTGTCCCTTTACCTGTCTCTGTCTCCTGTCATAGTATCCAGTCCTCACTTCTCCTCTCCCAGTTGTCTGTCCCTTTACCAGTCCCTGTCTCCTGTCGTAGTACCCAGTCCCTTTACCAGTCCCTGTCTCCTGTCGTAGTACCCAGTCCCTTTACCAGTCCCTGTCTCCTGTCGTAGTATCCAGTCCCTTTACCATCCCTGTCTCCTGTCGTAGTACCCAGTCCCTTTACCATCCCTGTCTCCTGTCGTAGTACCCAGTCCCTTTACCAGTCCCTGTCTCCTGTCGTAGTATCCAGTCCCTTTACCAGTCCCTGTCTCCTGTCATAGTATCCAGTCCCTTTACCAGTCCCTGTCTCCTGTCGTAGTATCCAGTCCCTTTACCAGTCCCTGTCTCCTGTCGTAGTACCCAGTCCCTTTACCAGTCCCTGTCTCCTGTCGTAGTATCCAGTCCCTTTACCAGTCCCTGTCTCCTGTCGTAGTATCCAGTCCCTTTACCAGTCCCTGTCTCCTGTCGTAGTACCCAGTCCCTTTACCAGTCCCTGTCTCCTGTCGTAGTACCCAGTCCCTTTACCAGTCCCTGTCTCCTGTCGTAGTACCCAGTCCCTTTACCAGTCCCTGTCTCCTGTCGTAGTACCCAGTCCCTTTACCAGTCCCTGTCTCCTGTCGTAGTATCCAGTCCCTTTACCAGTCCCTGTCTCCTGTCGTAGTATCCAGTCCCTTTACCAGTCCCTGTCTCCTGTCGTAGTACCCAGTCCCTTTACCAGTCCCTGTCTCCTGTCGTAGTACCCAGTCCCTTTACCAGTCCCTGTCTCCTGTCGTAGTACCCAGTCCCGTTACCAGTCCCTGTCTCCTGTCGTAGTACCCAGTCCCTTTACCAGTCCCTGTCTCCTGTCGTAGTACCCAGTCCCTTTACCAGTCCCTGTCTCCTGTCGTAGTACCCAGTCCTCACTTCTCCTCTCCCAGTTGTCTGTCCCTTTACCAGTCCCTGTCTCCTTTCGTAGTACCCAGTCCTCATGTCTCCTCTCCCAGTTCCCTGTCCCTTTACCAGTCCCTGTCTCCTGTCGTAGTACCCAGTCCTCACTTCTCCTCTCCCAGTTGTCTGTCCCTTTACCTGTCTCTGTCTCCTGTCATAGTATCCAGTCCTCACTTCTCCTCTCCCAGTTGTCTGTCCCTTTACCTGTCTCTGTCTCCTGTCATAGTATCCAGTCCTCACTTCTCCTCTCCCAGTTGTCTGTCCCTTTACCTGTCTCTGTCTCCTGTCGTAGTATCCAGTCCTCACTTCTCCTCTCCAAGTTGTCTGTCCCTTTACCAGTCCCTGTCTCCTGTCGTAGTATCCAGTCCTCACTTCTCCTCTCCCAGTTGTCTGTCCCTTTACCAGTCCCTGTCTCCTGTCGTAGTATCCAGTCCTCACTTCTCCTCTCCCAGTTGTCTGTCCCTTTACCAGTCCCTGTCTCCTGTCATAGTATCCAGTCCTCATATCTCCTCTCCCAGTTGTCTGTCCCTTTACCTGTCTCTGTCTCCTGTCATAGTATCCAGTCCTCATGTCTCCTCTCCCAGTTGTCTGTCCCTTTACCTGTCTCTGTCTCCTGTCATAGTATCCAGTCCTCATGTCTCCTCTCCCAGTTATCTGTCCCTTTACCAGTCCCTGTCTCCTGTCGTAATACCCAGTCCTCATGTCTCCTCTCCCAGTTGTCTGTCCCTTTACCAGTCCCTGTCTCCTGTCGTAGTACCCAGTCCTCATGTCTCCTCTCCCAGTTGTACTAACTAGTCCCTGTTCCCAGTCCCTTGTTTCTGTCCCCTGCCTGTCCCCTGTTTCTGTCCTTGTTTTCTGTCATCGTCCCCTACCCTCTGTCCCAGTCCCTTTAAGTGTCCCATGTTCACTGTCTCCTGTCTCTGTCACCTGCCCGTGTTACCATTTCCATCACACCCAAGCTGTGACTGCTAGTTCCCTCTCATACACACCACACACCCACCCACCCACACACACACACACACACACACCCACACATCACATCACACATAATTATCCACAAATAATGCATGCCAGCCACAATCATCAGCATCTGTCACCATCCTCACTGTCACCGCCTTCACCATGTCAACAATGTTAATAATGATGTTTGTCATTAGAACACTATTTATACATTGGTTTCGAGGGTGGTCGTGATAAAACGTCTAACAAGCTAAGTCATATCCATTTAGATTTGTTTGTGAAATGATTCCTATCCTATTACCATGTCCGCCACCGTCAATGGTAAGCTTTTAAATGATTTATTTCATGCTGATGCATCTCATAGAATGTGTTGAGCATGTTGAGGTTACCCTGCTAGGCGTTAGATAGGTTTAGCACGGTGTTACACTGTGTTACAGTGACCTGCTGGGGGTGCAACAGCTTGGAAGTAGCTGGGAGTCCTGCTCCATCTCCTCTCTATGGCCTGATAACACACACGCACGCACGCACACACACACACACACGCACCACACACACACACACACACACACACACACACACACACGCACACACACACACACGCACACACACACCCTTAAAGTACATTACAGCCACTTGCTGTGCTTGTCTGCAGACGTACAGCAGTTCTTCCTTGTCATCACTATACTCCCCCTCCCTCGTTCCCTCACACACACCCCTTCAGTTTGCAGTGTGAGATATGGCGGCATTGTTATTCTGTGGGAGTCACTGCAGCGAAGCCATGGGCTGCTGGGGGAGTGGTGATGGGGAGGAAAGAGGGAGGGGAAAGAGAAGCCTAGAGAAACAGTGAGAAGCTGCGAACCATCTGTCCCTCTATTCAGACACTGCAGTGGGTGGGAGACAAAGTGGTAGTGGGGTGTCCCGCCTGGGTGGAGGGAGTCGGGACACACACCTTCAAGACAATGCATCTGTCACTCTATTCAGACACTGCATCGGTGGATAGATTACAGTGGGACCCCTACATAGGTATAGACAGACACACACAACTTTAAGACAATCCTCTGCACCTGGCATGGTGGTACCGTGGGGGTGTCTTTCCCCTGGTCGCCAGGGCCCTTATTCATTAGAGCTGGCAACAGAAATAGTTTTAAAACATTTTGCAATGGAAAATGTCAGTCCATTTTCTTCCAATGGATGCCTAATGAATACAACCCAGACGTGTAAACACTGCTCCTAGTACTGCTCCTGCCCACTTTATCTCTCACTGATACCATCTCAATCCCCCATTCACACTCTTTCACAGACATCACCTGAACCCCCATTAAATCTGAGACATCAAGCTCTTATCATTGGACATCTCATCCATTAGATAAGATGCGCGCACACA
Organism: Oncorhynchus clarkii lewisi; assembly: GCF_045791955.1. Lineage (NCBI taxonomy): Eukaryota > Metazoa > Chordata > Actinopteri > Salmoniformes > Salmonidae > Oncorhynchus > Oncorhynchus clarkii. The sequence continues at coordinate 32,090,208 of NC_092149.1, forward strand.
CACACACATACATTAACACAGACAAATGCCCTCACTCACACACTCCTCACTTAATCGCCAAACAGCACGCCACATCGATGCTCTCTGGCCCACCCACTCCATCGCATCAGACTCCATTCACTATGGTCTCAGTCAAACAAACAATGCCTGCCAGATGCTCGACTACTGCTGATAGAGCTAGAAAGAACCAGACCACCTTTGCGACAGAAACACTCCACTGCAATATAACTCATATAACTGAGTCTGACTGCTCAGTGCTCATAAAGTGTCAACGTCCTATAGGGAAATGGACTACAGTTTCACTTTGACCTATTTCCTTTCAATCATCTGTCTGGCTTCCTATTTTCCCCGCAGGTCTATTCTAAGTGTTTGGTTGGTGGTGGGAGTCCAGGCCTGCGTCTGAAATGGCACCCCCACACATCTCCGTCGATGCTGGCTGAGCACCCACCTCTGCCCCCGGGGAAGAAGGGAAAGAAGCCAGAGATCCAAATCCCTGAGACACAACCAGGGCTGCAGAAGACATATTTAAAGAGACTGGCCTAATATATTATAGCTTCTAGAAAGGAGAGAGAGAGAGAGAGAGAGAGAGAGAGAGAGAGAGAGAGAGAGAGAGAGAGAGAGAGAGAGAGAGAGAGAGAGAGAGAGAGAGAGAGAGAGAGAGAGAGAGAGAATGCAGAAGAGAGAGACAGAGAGAATGCAGAAGAGAGAGAATGCAGAAGAGAGAGACAGAGAGATGGCGAGAAAGAGGAAGACAAAAATGAACAGGGAAAGAGAGAAACGGAGAAACAAAAAAAGACAAAGAGAACGAGTGGTCGAAATTGAAATAAAGAGAAAGGGACGTCCATTATTGACAGCAACCCTGGAGCAATCAATGCCTTGCTCAAGAGTAGGGGATTAAACATGCAACCTTTCAGTTGCTGTATGGTGGCAGGTAGCCTCACGGTTAGATCATTGGTCCAGTAACTAAAAGAGTGCTTGTTAGAGTCCCCAGCCAACTAGGTGAAACAATCTGTCAATCTGCCCTTGAGCAAGGCACTTAACCCTAATTGCTCCAGGGTCACTGTCAATAGTGGCTAATCCCTGGCCATGACCTGACTCTTAGCGGGAGTGGGATGAGCAGAGAACACATTTCCATTTCATACTTCATACACACATACAAATGTGTGAAACAGGAGAAATATAAGCACCCCATATATTTTATATAGTGCACTACTTTTAATCAGAGCCTTAGGGGAGTCCTCTGGGTCCTGGACAAAGTGATGCATTAAATAAGGAATAGGGAACTGTTTAGGGGGCCTTTTGCCTTTTGGTAATCCGTCATTGTAACTAAGAATTTGTTCTTATCTGACTTGCCTAGTTAAATAAAGATCAAATAAAACAATTTACAACGTTGATTTAGCCCTAGGTCTTCCTCCAGTAGTGTCTGTGTAAGCATCTGATGGAGCTGTACTATTTTACAGGCCATTGTGAGAGCTATGAAAATTCACTGAAAATTCACTGAAAATTCACTGACTGATTCCCTGATATGATCTCGCTGTGGAGGAACGGTCAGCGATAAGTCAGAGGGAAGCAGGGAATGAAGGGAGGGGTAAGGAGGATGCTGTGCTCTGACATATTACATCATACAGCTGCTGAGAATGAAACTAGTCACAAAAGTGCACATGAAATACCCCGACCGGACTTCCCTTTCTCTTTATTTAGATTTCGACCACTCGTTCTCTTTCTCTGTTTCTTTTTGTATTTCTCTATCTCTCTCTCTCTCTCTCTCTCTCTCTGTCTCTATCTCTCTCTTTCTCTCTCTCGCTCTCTTGTGAGCCATATCAGTCTCTCTCTCTCTCTGTCTTGCTCTTTAGTAAACCCTACATGTGATACTATGGTTACACTACTGTTGATTGATGCTCTCTCTCTCTCCCTCTCTCTCTCTCTCTCTCTCTCTCTCTCTCTCTCTCTCCCTCCTTTCTAGAAGCTATAATATATTAGGCCAGTCTCTTTAAATGTCTTCGGCAGCCCTGGTTGTGTCTCAGTGATTTGGATCTCTGGCTTCTTTCCCTTCCCTTGCCTCCCCTTCTTCCCCAGGGGCAGAGTGGGTGCTCAGCCAGCGTCAACGGAGATGTCACAGGGGAGCCAAATGTATTAGGCTAATGTTATGAGTGAATAACATTGCTGTAAACTCCCAGCGCGTCTCGCCACCGCTGCCACTACTCGCTACAGGGTGGCGGGCGGCAGGCTGTACCGCCACTGCAGCAGCTGCAGATAATCATCTCCAGCTCAGTAGCCGCAGCTAATAATCCCCCAGTATAATCTTCAATTGGAACCTCCGCGCTAATCTCTGACAGGAATTATCGCTACCGTTTAGAGTGTCTTGCGTCAGTTGTTACCCGGGTGCAGGCACATGTGTGTATGTGTGTGTGTGTGTGTGTGTGTGTGCGTGTGCGTGTGCGTGTGTGTGTATGTGTGTGTGTGGAGGCCAGTGGTCCACTGACTGGCTGGTTTTTTACATTTTTGTATTATGATAACTGAGCAGCAATTTAAGCTGTGGATTTCCTTGTTAGCAGACAGATTATGTACTATGTCGTGTTCCACAGCCTGGCTTCTTTACTGGGGAAAATAGGAGAAAAGCTTAATGGTGTTGGAGCTTGGAGGCTGCCAGACAGACAGCTGGCTTTGTGGAGACACACAATGGGGCAACGTTTCCTCAACGTTCCCTCTCGTCGCTGTCCTTCTAATAACACCTCTGCATCCATTCCCGTATGCGGATAAAGCCAATATATTCTAGCCTGCCGGCCTCTTTGACTCGGTAAAGACTTTTGCCGGCACGTCTCCAGAGGAAAACGAGGGCTGCTGAAGTGTGAGACAGACTAATTCGCTTGTCAGGGCACTAGGGAGTTTTGTCAACGTCACATAACAGCCCCGTATTGTTCTTACTGCATAGTGACGCACACACTGTTACCCCTGTCGAGTTTGGTGTGGCCAACGTTTAGAAATAAATACCTACTTATTTCTGTTGAGGCTTTGTGAAGTAGTGATGTAACATTGTTGTCAAGCCTCAGTCCTTAGCTTCACTATCTGCTTATCTGTTGCTCACGGACATTCAGTAACTCCAACACAGATCTAGGATCAGCTTCCACCTCCTCCAATCCTAACCTGGCAAAACCCCCAAACTGACCATAAATCAGCATCTAGGGCAACTTTATTTTACACCTGGGTCGTGTTCATTAGGCACCAAATGGAAGGAATATAATTTGATCTCTGAGAAATTAAGCTAATTGATTGGCCCTTTTAATTTATAGGATTCATATAATTTTCAATAAATATAGTACCTAACATCCATTTTGGACCATAATTATTTCTAACAATGAGTAAGACATGAGGAATCATCCACAGACCAGTCACCCACAGACCTACCACACCCCGCACCAATCCCAACCCAACAACCAGTATACAGTATCAGTTCTCTATGTCTGACAAGTAGTACGGAGCTGCGCTTGGAGTATTGCTTCTTCAACCTTTGTGAATCTGTTGATGGTTTTATTCCCCTGTTCAGAGAAAATAGCTTGTATTCTTTACCATAAATTATTGTGAAGAACCAAGTTTTTCCCACTTGATGCTGCTCTTCCTGCTGCTGCCACCACACCCATTTCCTCTCGTCATGAACAAAAGCTATTGGTTTTCTACCCAAAGTTGAAAAGACAATATTGTGATCCATTTGTGACCGACCAGCTCGATTCGGTCTTAAGTAGCAACATTTAAAATTGTGTTTTTTACATAGGATAAAAGTCGTAACTCAGAGCAAGCACAACGGTATATCATACACTACAGTTTCTGAATAACACTTTGTGACATCGGCTGACGTAAAAATACATTTGATTGATTGAATGGGAAAGTAATGCTGCTTTGAAAGTTGATAAACTTGTAACCCCACTTTTGAGAAAATAGCCCTTGAATGTTTTTGTGCACGTACTGGAAAGTTCTTTGTCAGCACCCATTCAGCATTGTTCACACCCTCTTAAGCCTTAGCCCCACCCATCTCTTTAAGGATTTACATACATGACATCGGCAGCCTGGTGGTCAAAAATAGCATAACTGGTGTATTTTAACACCAATAAACCCATCAGTTTAAAAATGTATTTTCTAACCAGGCAACTTAAAGCAACTTTCTTAACAACACTTTGGTTCATTTCTAGCTTGTTAGCTAGCAAGCTAATGCTAACTCACAACAACAAGTTAACGACAAGCAAATGACAGAAAATAGCTTATGGTTGTGAGTGTGACAAAATAAAAGCAGGGCATTCTACCAGAGAATTTCTCGTTGGCCTAACGTTATAATCTAATTTGACTTTCATGCAGGTCATGTTGTTCTTCACATTACCGTCGCTGGTAAACACACACTGTATCAAATCAAATCAAAGTTTATTTGTCACATGCACAGAAAACAGAATGTGTAAACGGTACAGTGACATGGTACCTTGCATAGTGGAATATATTGTTTAGACATGCAGCTAGCTAGCTACAAAATGAATCATAATCCCAACTCATAATGTTACTACGCTGCATCAACCTGCAGGTAGCTAACCAACTAGATTCAATGTTAGCTAACTAGCTAGCTAACGTTAGGCTATAACTAGAAATGCAAATGGCTCTGAGATACAAATGATATTACTACACAGGTCATACACGTAATGTTAGCTAGTGAGCCAGCCAGCTAACGTTAGCTAGCTGGCTAACAGTACGCTTTAACTTACAATGAAAATTACTTTCTGACTAAATTAAAAACTAACAGTACCAGTCATAGGTTTAGACACACCTACTCATTCCAGGGTTTTTCTTTATTTTTACTATTTTCTACATTGTAGAATAATAGTGAAGACATACAAACTATGAAATAATACATATGGAATCATAAAATAACCAAAAAAGTGTTAAACAAATCAAAATATATTTTATATTTGAGATTCTTCTTAGTAGCCACCCTTTGCCTTGATGACAGCTTTTCACATTCTCTCAACCAGCTTCATGAGGTGTTCACCTGGAATGCATTGCAATTAACAGGTGTGCCTTGTTAAAGTTAATTTGTGCAATTTATTTCCTTCTTAATGCGTTTGAGCCAATCAGTTGTGTTGTGACAAGGTAGTGCTGGTATACAGAAGATAGACCTATTTGGTAAAAGACCAAGACCCTATTGTGGCAAGGACAGCTCAAGTAAGCAAAGAGAAATGACAGTCCATCCTTACATTAAGACTTAAGACATGAAGGTCAGTCTATCCGGAAAATATTTTTGGTCTGATGAGTCCAAATTTGAGATTTTTCGTTCCAACCGCCATGTCTTTGTGAGACGCATAGTAGGTGAACGGATGATCTCCTCATGTGTGGTTCCCACCGTGAAGCATGGAGGAGGAGGTGTGGGGTTGCTTTGCTGGTGACACAGTCAGTGATTTCTTTAGAATTCAAGGCGCACTTAACCAGCAGGGCTACTACAGCATTCTGAATCGATACGCCATCCCATCTGGTTTGCGCTTAGTGGGAGAGCCATTTGTTTTTCAACAGGACAATGACCCAACACACCTCCATGCTGTAAGGGCTATTTTACAAAGAAGGAGAGTGAAAGAGTGCTGCATCAGATGACCTGGCCTTCACAATCACCCGACCTCAACCCAATTGAGATGGGTTGGGATGAGTTGGGCTGCAGATTGAAGGAAAAGCAGCCAACAAGTGCCCAGCATATGTGGGAACTCCTTCAAGACTGTTGGAAAAGCATTCCAGGTGAAGCTGGATGAGAGAATGCCAAGAGTTTGCAAAGCTGTCATCAAGGCAAAGGGTGGCTACTTTGAATAATTTGTTTAACAGTTTGTTTGTTACTTTATGATTCCATATGTGTTATTTTATAGTTTCGATGTCTTCACTGTTATTTTACATTGTAAAAAATAAAGAAAAACCCTTGAAGGAGTAGTTGTGTCCAAAAGTTTGACTGGTACTGTATAATATCTGAAAATGAGCCTAGCTAGACGCTCTTGCCTGTAGTCATGGATGAACGCTTCTCCCTCTCTGTCACGGATGCCACGGATGCACTTAGTTTAAAGAGGTATTTGTATTTATTAGGATCCCCATTACTTTTACTTCCTGAGGTCCAAACATATTAAAGCACTTACATTACATATTAAACAAATGACAAAACAGTACATCATATAACATTATCACACCACTTCATATCTACAATACAAAATGTGTAATACCACCATACAACAATATCACAATGTATGAGTATGCATGTGTTTGTAACTGTGTGTGTCTCTTCACAGTCCCCGTTGTTGAAATGGAATAATGTGTCCCTCAACAAAGGGGGGTGAAAATCAAAAGTAACAGTCAGTTTCTGGTGTGGCCACCAGCTGCATTAAGTACTGCAGTGCATTTCCTCTTCATGGACTGCACCAGATTTGCCGTTCTTGCTGTGAGATGTTACCCTACTCTTCCACCAAGGCAGCTGCAAGTTCAGACATTTCAGATCCAACAGGTCCCAGATGTGCTCAATGGGATTGAGATCCGGGCTCTTTGCTGGCCATGGCAGAACACTGACCTGCAGGAAATCATGCGCAGAACGAGCAGTATGGCTGGTGGCATTGTCATGCTGGAGGGTCATGTCAGGATGAGCCTGCAGGAAGGGTACCACATGAGGGAGTTGGATGTCTTCCCTGTAATGCACAATGTTGAGATTGCCTGCAATGACAACAAGCTCAGTCCAATGATGCTGTGACACACTGCCCCAGACCATGACGGACCCTCCACCTCCAAATCCATCCCGCTCCAGAGGACAGGCCTCGGTGTAACGCTCATTCCTTCGACGATAAACACGAATCCGACCATCAACCCTGGTGAGACAAAACCGCGACTCGTCAGTGAAGAGCACTTTTTGCCAGTCCTGTCTGGTTCAGCGACGGTGGGTTTGTGCCCATAGTCAACGTTGTTGCCGGTGAGGTCTGGTGAGGACCTGACTTACAACAGGCATATTACGTAGTGTTACCGCTGGTGTTGTTACACGTGGTCTGCCACTACGTGGACAATCAGCTGTCTGTCCTGTCTTCCTGTAGCGCTATCTTAGGCGTCTCACAGTGCGGACATTGCAATTTATTGCCCTGGCCACATCTGCAGTCCTCATGCCTCCTTGCAGCATGCCTAAGGCACATTCACGCAGATGAGCAGGGACCCTGGGAATCTTTCTTTTTGTGTTTTTCAGTCAGTAGAAAAACACAAAAGTCAGTAGATGGGCCTCATAACTGTGACCTTAATTGCCTACCGCCTGTAAGATGTTAGTGTCTTAACGACCGTTCCACAGGTGCATGTTCATTAATTGTTTATGGTTCATTGAACAAGCATGGCAAACAGTGTTTAAACCCTTTACAATGAAGATCTGTGAAGTTATTTTGATTTTCATGAATTATCTTTGAAAGACAGGGTCCTGAAAAAGGGACGTTTCTTTTTTTGCTGAGTTTAGTACTGTGCGCCTACCATAGCCTGTTCTAGACTTTGGGACTGTGAAGAGACCTCTGGTGGCATGTCTTGTGGGGTATGCGTGGGTGTCCAAGCTGTTTCCAAGTATTCTAATGTTAGCTCTCTGTGTATCATTGAGGGCCAGCCATGCTGCCCTGTTCTGAGCCAATTACAATTTTCCTAATTCCCTCTTTGTGGCAACTGACCACACAACTGAACATTAGTCTAGGTGCGACAAATCTAGGTCCTGTAGGACCTGCTTTGTTGATAGTGTTGTTAAGGAGGCAGAGCAGCCTTAGCTACTGTTGTATCAATATGTTTTGACCATGACAGTTTAAAATACAGGTTTACTCCAAGCAGTTTAGTCACCTCAACTTGCTCAATTTCCACATGATTATTTACGAGATGTAGTTAAGGTTTAGAGTTTAGTGAATGATTTGTCCCAAATCAAATGCTTTTAGTTTTGGAAATATTTAGGACTAACATTTTCCTTTACTACCCATTCGGAAACTAACTGCAGCTCTTTGTTAAGTGTTGCAGTCATTTCAGTTGCTGTAGTAGCTGACGTGTATAGCGTTGACTCATCCGCATACATAGACACACTAGCTTAACTCAAAGCCTGTTGTATATAAAGATAGAAAAAAGTAAGGGGCCTAAACAGCTACCCTAGTGAATTCCTGAATCTACCTGGATTATGTTTGAAAGGCTTCCATTAAAGAACACCTTCTGTGCTCTGTTAGACAAGTAACTATTCATCCACATTATAGTAGGGGGTGTAAAGCCATAACACATACGTTTTTCCAGCAGCAGACGATAATGTCAAAAGCTGCACTGAAGTCTAACAAGACAGCCCCCACAATAATTTGATCATCAATTTATCTCAGCCAATCATCAGTCATTTGTGTAAGTGCTGTGCTTGTTGAGTGTCCTTCCCTATAAGCGTGCTGAAAGTCTGTTGTCAATTTGTTTACTCTGAAATAGCATTGTATCTGGTCAAACACAATGTTTTCCAGAAGTTTACTAAGGGTTGGTAACAGGCTGATTGGTCGGCTATTTGAGGGGCTTTACCATTCTGGGGTGGCGGAATTAGCTTCCCTCCAGGACTGAGGGCACACACTAACCAGTAGGCTTAAATTGAAGATGTGGCCAATAGGAGTGGCAACATTGTCCGCAATGACCCCTGTGGCTTGTCATTGTTGATAGACAACACACATTTTTTCACCTCTTCCACACTGACTTTATGGAATTCAGAAGTACTATTCTTGTCTTTCATAATTTGGTCAGATATACTTGGATGTGTACTGTCAGTGTTTGTTGCTGGCATGTCATACCTAAGTTTACTTATCTTGCCAATGAAAATGTATTTAAGTAGTTGGCAACATAGTGGGTTTTGTGATGAATGAGACATCTGACTCAATGAATGATGGCGCTGAGTTTGTCTTTTTACTGCAGACAGGGGTTTATTTTTTCAACCTCATTCGTTATATTTGCAATCAGACTCTAGAATCACCTTAGCTATCATACTCTGCTTCCACCGGGCATTCCACTGATTTCAAAACTCTGTTCTCCAGAAAGTGGAGCGCAACACTATTGCAGTTATTTGTGTGTGGTGGCAGTATTAGCAACCGTGGCATCTAGCGGGCAAAAATGGATACTTTCACACTAATTGATTTAATCGACCCTGAACAAACGCAAATTTCAGCCTGTGATGACCTCTGACCTCTATCATTTGACCATGTCCTTTGTCCAATCAGATGGTCTAATGAGTGAGGGGGAGTTCCTGGACATAACAGAGATCAAGCGGCATCAGGCGGAGGAGTTTGAGTGCATCACTAACAACGGAGTGACGCAGCCCGACATACGCAAGGTCAAGGTCACCGTCAACTGTGAGTGTCCCTACAAACCACAAAACACATGCATGCACTCACAGACACACAGACAGACAAAGAAACAATCACAGACACAGACATCCCACACATGGTATAAGACAATACTATACTGAACAAAAATATAAACGCAACATATTTTGCTGAGTTACAGTTCAGATGAGGAAATCAGTCAATTGAATTAACTTCATTAGGTCCTAGTCTATGGATTTCACATGACTGGTTACAGATACCGTTAAAAACAAATGGGCAAAATGGGCCTCAGGATCTCGTCATGGAATTTTTGTGCATTCAAATTGCCAATCGATAAAATGCAATTGTATTCGTTGTCTGTAGATTATGCCTGCCCATACAATAACCCCACTGCGTCCATGGGGCACTCTGTTCGCAATGTTGACATCAACAAACCACTCGCCAAGAGTGTGCAAAGGGTGGCTATTTGAAGAATCTCAAATGTAAAATATATTTTGATTTGTTGAACACTTTTTTGGTTTCTACATGATTCCATGTGTTATTTCATAGTTTTGATGTCGTCACTATTATTCTGCAACATAGAAAATATTTTTAAAAATACAGAAAAACCCTTGAATGAGTAGGTGTTCTAAAACGTTTGTATGTCTTAATCATTTTATATGCCGTGTATTTATCAACCTCAACCTTTCTCCACCTTGAAGGTCACTGAGCCTTTCTTTGTTTGAGCTTAACTTTTAATCACTATCGTTGTGTACATATGTTAAAGATTTCTCTCACTTCTCCTTCCTTCTTCCTTGTTCAGACCCTCCCATGATCACAGACGTGAAGAACATGCCAGCCCAGCTGGGAAAGACGGTCATTTTGCGCTGTGAGGCAATGGCAGTACCCACAGCCTCCTTTGAGTGGTACAGAGACGACCGCAGGTAAGAAATATACCTCCTCCTTCTCCTCTTTTTCCTTCACTTTTTCTCTAATAGGACTGTTTTGCTAGCACAGACTGGAATTTGTTCCGGGAATTCATCCAATGGCATTGAGGAGTATACCACCTCAGTCACCGGCTTCATCAATAAGTGCATCGATATCCAACCAGAAGCCATGGATTACAGGCAACATCTGCACTGAGCTAAAGGCTAGAGCTGCCGCTTTCAAGGAGCGGGACACTAATCCGGACGCTTATAAGAAATCCCACTATGCCCTCAGACGAACCATCAAACAGGCAAAACGTCAATACAGGACTAAGATTGATTCCTACTACACCAGCTCTGATGCTCGTCGGATGTGGCGCGAGCCTACCAGACGGGCATTTTATGCTCGCTTCGAAGCAAGCAACAGTGAAGCATGCATGAGAGCACCAGCTGTTCCAGACGACTGTGTGATCACTCTCTCCGTAGCTGATGTGAGCAAGACCTTAAAACTGGTCAACATGACTGGTTGCATCACCGCCTGATATAAAAACTGCTCGGCATCCGACCGTCAGGCGCTACAGAGGGTAGTGCGTACGGCCCAGTACATCACTGGGGCCAAGCTTCCTGCCATCCACGACCTATATACTAGGCGGTGTCAGAGGAAGGCCCAAAAAAGTCTAGGTCCAAAGTCTAGGTCCAAAAGGCTCCTACCCCCAAGCCATAAGACTATTTGCATTGACCCCCCCCCCCCCCCACACCCCTTTGTTTTTACACTGCTGCTACTCGCTGTTTATTATCTATGCATAGTCACTTTACACCTACCTACATGTACAAATGACCTAGTAAATATTTTCTTAACTCTATTTTCTTAAATCTGCATGTGACAAATGCAATTTGATTTGATTTAATAGGTTTAGGTCGATTTATTTCCTGTACTGCTAACACATCCTTTCAGATATAAACAAAGTTATTTCTCTTCATCTGTCGCTCTCTCATCCCCTCACTCTACCCCTCTCTATCTATCTACCTCCCCCCGCTCTCTTCGTCCCACCCTCTCTCTCCATCTGTCGCTCTCTCATCCCCCCTCTCTACCCCTCTCTATCTATCTACCTCCCCCCGCTCTCTTTGTCCCGCCCTCTCTCTCCATCTGTCGCTCTCTCCTCCCCCCTCTCGACCCCTCTCTATCTAATTACCTCCCCCCGCTCCTTTTGTCCCGCCCTCTCTCTCCATCTTACCCACCTTTCTCCCTCTCTCTCTCTGTATCAGGCCGGTAGAGAGTGATAACACTCTGAGGATCAAGAACGAGAAGACGCGCTCACTGCTTCTCTTTACCAACGTGACGGACAAACACTTTGGCAACTACACTTGTTTTGCCTCCAACAGGCTGGGAGCCTCCAACGCCAGCATGCTGCTCTTCCGTGAGTCTCTTTAAGCATTTACACACACAGACGTAAGCATGCATACGTAAACACAGATAGCCACATGCAGACACACACACATGCATACATACCGCAGGAGGTTGGTGGCACCTGAATTGGAGAGGACAGGCTTTTGGTAATGGCTGAAAAAGAATAAGTGGAATGGTATCAAATATGGAAACCATGTGTTTGATATGATTCCACTCGCTCAATTCCGGACATTATAATGAGCCGTCCTCCCCTCAGCGGCCTCCTGTGATGCATACACACACAGACTCACATACTATACTGCACATACACATGCACGCACACACGCTTCCATACATGTGTCTAAGCTCATTCTACTTCACTCAATCACACAAGTGTGCACACATACTTAGAGAAGGAAACCAATGCAAACACACACCTAGTCACACACTGCATTGCCCCATCCCCATCTCTCTTCCTCTCCCTGCTCACGGTGATTTTCTCATTTCCCTCCCTCCTTCCCCAATCCCTCCTTCCATCTTGCCATCTCTATATTCGTCGCCCCATTACACCAAATAGCTTTTCTCCTCCATTTCTCCCTCTGTTCTGTCCTGTTCTGTTACCCCAGGAAGTTGTCGTTTCTCTCCTTCTCTCTCCTCCCGTCTTACATTAGCCCTCCCCAATGAGCGATTTCCAACACTGTGTTCTCTCGCTCCCTCTATCCCTCCCTCTCTCCCGCCTTCCACGCTCTGGCATTACCATCTTAAGTGAGCCCCTTCATCTCCTCCCTTTCTCTTCTTTCATTCCCTTGTTCTGCCGTTTCCTCGGCAAGTCTCCCTCCAATGACTCACCCCCAGTCAGCCTCATACATCCTTCTGCGCCGCCTTCCTCCATTCCCTCCTCTGTCGGCCTCTGTGTCTTATCTCGCCATCATCTGTCTTTCTCCTCTTCTTTTTTCTCCTAATCTTCCCCCTTCATCATTAGAAAAAGATGGGTCTGAACCGTCTGTACGAATGGGACACAGACCGAAAATCGAACCACTCTGACTAATATCAGATAGCTTCGGGGATGGTTTTACACTCTGTCCCTGTCATTGCACTCAGACTTCATTCCTATCCCAAAATGTTTGACCTCTTTTTACTTGTAGCTTACGTTTTCTCTGGTTGTTTCCTTTTCCCCTTACGAATTGTTCTCCACTCTTATTTCCCTCGCTTTCCTCTCTCTTTCTGGTGCCTGTCCTTCTCTCCCGGGCCCCTTGATGCAGGGCCAGGAGCCGTGTACGGGCGAGGCGTGGCCGTCAACGTGGGGGTGAGTGCGGGTGTTGGCTTTTGGCTTTGCCTCTCTGTCTCTCTCCTGATGAAGGTCTAAGAGCTTTTCCCTGAAGTCCCATCCCGCCTGTGGAAGGAAGAAGGAATTTATTTAATTACGAACCCATCACTGTGAAACAAAAATAATATGCATTATTCCAGGAGCCATTGACGCATCGCATCTCACACCCACACCAACTCCCCCCTCGCTACCTATATTGCCACCATCACCATACCACTCTCTCTCTTCATCCTGTTTCCAATGAGGGTCACCATGGTGATGTCTATAATGTGTTTAGTAAGAATGATAATTGTGATGATGATGAAAACAGATATTTAACACCAGGATAATACTATTACAAATCTAAATCATGACTGATCTACAATAATGTTCATGGACGTTTGGAAACTCGGAGTGACAACACTACTATTTACGGTTGGAACTACTCTATAATGAAAATGATTCGTTATTCTGATGAGGGTCACGTGACCTTGTTGAAAGCTGTCCATTGGCCCATTGCTCCTGTGACATTTGACCCTATGATCATACAAGTACCATTTTATTCCGTTTTTAACCATGTGGCAGTGTATATGACGCGGCTGCTGCGAATGATGTCAAAACACACATGAAGGGTGGGCCGTGGGGGTTCTATAAAGCCTTTGCCCTTCTAGTGCATCCCTTTGGGATCTCAACCAAGAAGAAGCATGTGAGAAGACCCACTTCACCCCCCCTCCATCCACCCCCCACCCTCTTTAAAAAAACCTCGTCCTCTGCCCACCCCCTCCCCCCATCGATAAGGTGGTTTGTGCTCCGTCCCGTGTGTAAATATAATGCAGTACAGAGGCCATGCCGTTACTAGAGGCAGTCTATCCACATCCAACCCTCCTTGGTTGGTGGCTAATGTAGTGGCTAATAAAATCTAAAATATCCCGCCAAACTACATTACCCATCAGCATCTATTACAGTTTTCGTAACCAGGAAGGGACTGTAGAAATAACAATCATGTCTCCTGCTTTGAAGGCGTTGACCAGTCATCCTCCTTCCTTGTCGCTTGTTGATAGCATGTACCGGTTAGAGATGTTTCTGTCGTGAAACCTCCCTCCCACTCCCCCTCCTCCCCTGTCCGTTTTACTCTGCAAGGTTAAACTGCTATAACTTTTTTGGTGTTGATAATAATACTGATGATGTTAATAAGTATTTAAATAAATATGAAAAGTAATTCCATGTGAGATAAAAAAAAAGAATACATACTACTCCAGAGCTGACGAGCCGTGTGTGCTAAAAATATTTTGTACTCAATCCCTCGGAGAAATCACACTCATTGAACTGAACGACAACGACAAAAGACGGAGTTGTAAGGTTTTCAAGTTGTGCTCTTTTTTGCCATGACAAGGACTTTAAAAACACATCGAAGCTGATCCCGAGGGAGTCTTTTCATCCGAGAGAGTCCGCAGTCAATGAAATGTAATATTGTTTGTATACGTGTATGTATTTAAACCTTTGTTTTCATGCTGTTAACTGTATAAAGCACATTACACATATTCAACCAGCTTTCATAGCGTGTCACTCTCCAGACAGACCAGCTCAATAGATCAATTATTCAAAGCGATGCATGTAAAGCAGCGTCCCTGTAAGTCAGTCAGCCCCCGTATGGCAGGACAGGCGCACCAGGAGATAAAGATGTAATTAGCCATTACCTGTGGCTGGATAAGCGACAGGGCCTACACTCCCCGCCTCCCCCCATGTCCTTCCCGCCAGCCATGGACAAGCCCCATAAATCACGTTCAACCCTGGCCCCTGACAGGATCCTCCTCAAGGACACCCTCGTCCCTGTAAAGCAGACGCGGAGCGTCCTCACAAACCACCTCACCTGGGCCCTGATTGAACCCCCCCCCCCCCCCCCCCCCCCCAGGGCTCAATTATCCAGCCACTTTACCTGCACAGATCAACCACCGAGACGTGCACTGTGAGGCTCGATGACACCCCAACCACCCAACCGCTGTTTCTCTGTCACGTCCTGCTGTGTCTATGTCTATATGCAAACTCCCTCATAGTGAACCAACCTGCATGGAGAGATGGGCTCACACTAGCAACTCTCTGACTACCCACAATTCCTGTGACCTTACAGGAATAGCATCTGTATTCAGTATTCTGCGAATAGCTGTCATCTTTTTTTTGTTTGATTTCATTTTAACCAGCAACATACCTGCTAACTCGAATATATAGGAGAGGCATCCAATCCAGCTGAGCGGTGCTATGATATTTAAGGGTGCCCCTAACAATCTATTCAAGAATGGAACTGTTTTAGTAACACTATTGTATGAAGTGTGCTAATGTATGAAGAGATGTGAAGCCCTAGCGAGAGTGAATGTCCCCTTTAGCAGGAGGCTAGTCAATGAAAACCTGTTTGTCTCACTGAATACAGTGTGAGACGTGTTCTGTTGATGCCCGTTGCTCTATGCAATGTAGTCAGTCATTGGTATGTCTGAAGGGAAACACACAGACCCACTTGTGTTCGTCTTGTTTTGCTCAGACTCACAGGGTATTGATGGGTATCGATTTTCAAGCACAAGAGCAGGTTGTTTTGGTCGGTGATTCTGTTTTTCCTTCTTTGTCGTTTTCGATCCCCCTCTCTCACTCACGCTGTCTTTCTGTCTGTCTTCTCTCTTTCCCATACTCTGTCCCGTGTCAGCACCCAGCTCAATTTTGTCAGTGGAATAAACTTCTGCATGTACATACTCTGTCCTTGAAGAAAAAAAAACGAAATGAAAATAAGGAAAAACATACTGTCATGTTTCTCAATGTGGGTTTGAAAAAAAAGCATGTAAATGTTCGTTTTGGGGAGATTTTGAAAAACAAAAAGCTGTATCTTGTGTAAAGGCTTTAGGCTGGGGGAAAGGCTGGGGGATATGCTTTTAAATTCATGTAATGGAGGGCAAAATGTATGGTGGGCATTTGTAATAACCCCAAATAAGTTTGAGGGTCTCCATGAGTTCTTCATCAATGTGAAACTTAATCAGAGGACTGGAAATGGGAAAAGGAAGGATGCAGCGAATTCACTTCCTCGGTGGGTGTGAGAGGACCTCCACACATCGTGGGAAGAAGCCCAGACTGGTACAGACAAAGGTCTGAGGCAGAGGGAGATGGGATGACTCTGACCAGACAGTGAACTCTCTGTGGGGGAGAACGAGAAAAGACAAGGCAGACACTTGATAGGATAGCAGCTCAAGATAGAATTCCTAAAAAATGGCCACTGCGTCGTTCCGCCTGAGGGAGGACATACCACGGCGTTGTCTATGGTTACACCATGTAATATTAATGGCGTTAGCACTGCAATGATCACGAACACTGTCTGTGTACAGGCAGCATTTCATGACTCTATCTGCTAGCCTATCAATGAGCGTTTACACTTTATTGATATGGTGTTGTGTCAAATAGCTTGACCTGTAATTACAGCACAGAGACATGCTGTATGATTCTAATGGACGTAAGTGGTGTAATTACATGTAGTTCATCACCCCCAATAAATGGGGGCGGTGCTAGTTCTACGGGCGCCACTCGAGCATTGCTAAGCAGCACTTTTTGGCTTATGTTGATGTACATAATATAAACTATCTTGCTTCATTTATATATGAGATTATTTCAATGTTTTGAAGACAATTATAACCATATTTGGGTGGTGTATTTTTTTTATTTATGAATGACAAGTCTAGCGGTATATTAAAATTTCAGTGGTAGAGTAGCAGTAGAAGCTAGATAACTGTACATTCAGTCTCCGTTTGAGTGTACTCGTTTTTTAAAGTTGTGTATCTGTGTTAGATCTTGAATCGCCATAAGCACAATATTCCAGTCCACATTAAACAGTTCCTTTACAGACTTTCAGTTCCAAATGCAAATGGTTAATCGATACATTGGACTGGATCGCTTGAAATAGAGCAATTTCTCCCCAGGCTCACTTTACCGGGGCCCAAAGACTGAATTGTCAAGTGTCTATATTAAGGCCTTAGAATAGAGAGCATAATTTATCATGCCTTGATACAAGACACCCCTAATTGCGCATTGATTTTCTCCCCATCTCCGAAAACATTGTGGCCGAGCTATATTGTCAACGAAGGTAACTATTTGTTTAGAGAACATACCATGAAGAATGAGTCGTTTGTTTTATGTTCCTGTCGGTTGAAAGAGTAGCTCGTCAAGGCGCATTTTGTTATTTTTGTTCTTTCTGATAATGAGATGTCTAACACTTGTCTGTTTAATGGCACCTTATAGTACATTATATTTTATTATTGTACTCAGTTAAATAAATGATTGATACCAAATGTTAATTTTGGAAATGTCAGTACCTATCGATACTGTGTATCTAGAGACTTATGTCTGACAAACACAGCCGACTCTTTGGTAGGAGTAGAGTCTAGAACGATAGGATGTACAATAGAACAAGATGAGATAAAGGGGAATAGAACCGTAGCCATGATAGTATTTGGTCAATATTCAACTAACATGATAAATTATCAGAAATATGTCAGATTTTCAGTACCGGTACTATGTATCTGTAATACATAAGAAGATGTGTCTTATTGAGGGACAGACTCATTGATATATAAATGATTTCCTTAGTACCAGCCAGGTCTCTCCAGCTTTTGTCCTTCACACCATAGTCCACTAGCTAGATAACAATGTGTTATCCTAATGAGCTATTGTTCACCAGCTAATCTAAAGGCCTGTTCAATTCCTATGAGCAGAGTCAACGCTGCGAGTGTATTTCAGCTCCAGTAGATTTCCATTAGCTGTACTAATGAGTGCATCGATACACAGCATGCTGGACTGAGGTGAGCTACATGATGAAAATAGGTCGTTATTGGGTTAACATGCTGACTACATGTTGCCAAGCAGAGGAAGTGATATTTGCCTTGACTCACTGAAGAATCAACTTGGAAGTTGAATGAGGTAGCTAGGTACTATATAGTAAGTTGGTAGTAGTTGAATTGATAGATACACAAGGACAGAATATATAGGAAAAAAAGATAGAGTTATGTAGAGAGGTGGATATTTTGTTAGTTTATCGTTTCTATTCTGAATTCTAATTAGGATATATTATTATTCATGTAAAACATTGACAGTGTTTGTTTGTGTGGATAGTGGGTTAAAGTAATACTTGCGAGCCACAGAGGCAAGAGCAGCAGTCACTCACTCCCACCTCCATCCACACAAACCGGCAGGGACTACAGATGGTTGCTTGTCAATCACCCTCTCCTTTCTAAGAATGTAGCTAGTGGCTAATTAACAGTGTACCAGTGTTGGTCCATCTACAGCTGGAACAACAAGAGAGTCTGCACACTACTAGGCAACAATGGAGGTGCCCACCAGCCAGCCTCCTTAGTCATTAGAAGCCTGCCTAACATCTCCAACACTGAGTGCCCCTTTACTTGGCCTTTGTGAGTCACCAGCACAAATCTGACATTTTGCCTGTCAATCAACTGGGTAAATATTGGTTGCCATGGCGAAAACTGACAATGGAACTATATATTTTTCTTGTCGAATGACATCATCAAGTGATGTTCTGGCTTGTGTTCATAGGATAAAATGGGAGAGAACCTGTACGGTGTGACTAAGTCGCACACTGTCTGAAACTGTCCTATTAATGTGAGATGTATAGATTTGAATTTATGACACAATATAAGATTGGGTTGTCATGACACTGTTGTTTCACCAGAACAATTTTGAAACTTCTGAAAAACTATGACAATCAGGTAATAACAATAAACAAAGACAAATTACATTTTTGTCAGTGCGAGAACTAATAACAAATATTAGGTTGTTTTAGCAATCCAGTGGATGAATCTACTCTAGAATGCTTGGTTAGTGTTTGCGGACATCGTATGGAGATGTCATGCCCATCTCTCTCTCTCGATGCACCTCTGGCCCACTTCCTCCTCCCTCCTCCTTTCCCTCAATGTGGAGAAAACCTTCCACCTGTGCCCCCCCCATGCCAATCCCACTGCCTGCTGCCTTGCCACCTCTCTGTATGCCGGGTTCCAACCCTGGTAAATCTGTGTTATTGATTTGTGAGTGTGTGTGTCCGTGTGTGTGTGTGTGTGTGGATTATCTGACCTTCACATGGCAGGCATGTTGGTTTCAATCTACCCCTGGACCTCAACATTATTATTTCTGTCTGTGTTGACTTTTCAAGATTGCATCGATATAACTTACTGAACAAAACAGAGGAACACAAACAGCATCGTCTTCCATCTTGACATATTTCTGTGCAGTGAAGCGATGATGATTATGACGACTCTTTTGATTCATTTGATCTCTGTTCTGTCTCTGTTTTTGTCCTTTCTAAGTGTGTGGACAATTTCCCCCCCCCCAATCTATAGAAGTGGAGTTAAAAAAATAAAATATATCAGAGGGAGAAAAATCAATAAAATATGTTGTTTTTAACAGAACTCTGTGTGGGTGTTTGATTGCTGTCGTTGTTTAATGTGATATGTTGTTGCCTTCTCAGCCCCTGTGGTTGGAAAGCGGGGTTAGGTGAGCTGAGTTTCCTGAGTTTGGTTCCAGCAACAGAGTAAAACCTTTCACATTTGCTTGATGCCACTACAAAGTTGTACATTGGCTTTTTGAACAGGAGTAAACCATGAGGATATTTCAATAGAGAAGAAAACAGTCAGCTGGACGTCCAACATCTAGTAATGCATCATCAAAATGACCTTATAGAATTCTATAAATTATTTACACACTTTCAAAGAGAGTAAAGATCACTGAGAGATGGATGGAAACTGCAGTTTACCAATACATGTCAGAAACAGTTGCCAAATGTTATGCAAATGTTTCTGTTGAGGTGCACAGAGTAGGCCAGTCCCCACTTGTCTTGTTTATGGGATGGGGAACACATTTAATCCAGTGAAAGGGCTATAAGAGGCTGTTTGTTTCCATTTTTGTCAAGTTGTTGTTCTTGCTTCTGGCTGTGAGTGGTACAGGTTCGGGGGTCAGCTTTTGGGTGAGGTCAAAGCTGTGGTAAAACTAAGTGGACACTGGAGTCAACTAAAGTAAACACAAAGTAAACTCGGAGTGTCGTTTTTAAATGCTTTACCTAAACATTAGACTGATGACGATGAGTCGCACCACTCATATTCTAAAGTATCGTATACATGGAGTATGACATACTGCACTATTCTCTTATTCATCAGAACCCGTGTAAACCATACAAAACCTGCTCTTCTACATATTCTTTTACAAAAACGTTCATAATAAAAATAAACCAAACTTTTTGTACTTGAAACTCATTTCAGCTTAGATGGTTTGAAATGAGAGAGAATCTCAAATGTTGACATTTTATTCCTCGCACATTAACCACTTTGTTGTTAAGTAATTAGCTAACTGACATTCTGTTCAATGAGCACCTTATCATTGTGAAATAGACTGATGGTTTTGCTTTGTTTGTTTCTGTACACTGCATTTTGCTTACTGTTGCATTGCGGTTTGTGCAGACACCAAGAGCGAGGCCTATTTGTCTGCTAAGACAGGCTCGTGTCGTCTTTGACGTAACAGGCGCTGAGATTTGTCTTGTTTTGGAGCATGGCCTATTAATGAACATTGGAACATAAATGAAACAAAAAAAACAAGCTGACATCTCGTTGTCTTTGGAGGGAAGCTTGACATTCAAAGTCACTGTTCGAACAGTCCTTTCACCACTGGAGTTTTTAATGAGAAACGCATGGCAAATATCCTGGACCTGTGTGTGCTTCTGTCGATAGCAGGCCCAATACCAGGTTAGTGTCTTCCAATCATACTAGGCTACCAATATTCTCACAAACAAATATATTTTTTCTATGTTCATGATTTTTCAGCATATTCCGTGTCATAATTAATATCTATTATACAATATCCCTAAGCATATTACAGTACATATACATTTACCTAATTGCATGAATTCTGCCTTTCTGTTTTGGCTTCAAGTCTTGCAATATCAAGACTCCTGTTGACAACACTAATGCTCTAATTACTTTCAGAAGTGTATAGAGTCATGAGTTGTTTGTTTGTCAAGATAAGAGGACTAAATCTCATTGGTCAGGGAGAAAGTCACTCCAACTCACTCATTTTGACTTTAATAAAATACTGTGATCATCTCCAAATACACCTCAACATTGTGGGCAAGCTTTGTGGCAAATGTCGTTGAACTGAAGGTCTTGCTGTTTTTTTGTCAAAATGAAATATTCTGTCTTACCTTGATGAAGAAGCATTCACTGACTGTGTCCTCACTCAGCCCCATTAAGGATGGTAACAGCAGAGGGGTTAAAGGTGAGGCAGTGGCCCCCTTCACTCACTGTAATGCGGGGTCAGAGTGCCAACCTGTCCTGCCGTTTCGAGGCCACGTCCTACGGGGTGGACTGGTTCAAGATAGAGGGGGCCGAAAAGATCCCCATCCCAGATTCAGCTGGGCAGACGTCCCTGGTGATTACCGAGGTGTCCGTGGAGGATGCCGGTGTGTATTACTGCGAGGTCAACGTCCTACACAGAGATTCAGAGCGAGGGGGCGGCACAAAGCTCATTGTTCTGGGTAAGACAGAAGCAAATTAGCCTGGTCCCAAATCTGTTTGTGCTATCTTGACAACTCATATGGCCGTTGCTTGGCATGATAATGACCATAGGATTAAGCTTTTTTAAATGTTATTTATTATATGGGACCAGGCTAAGAACTAGCTCTAATAAAAAATGTATACATCTGCCTTTATTCTTGGAATGTCTTATTGTAACTCATTAGAGTTTCTCATCATTTCTTCTGTCTTTGTTGGTGTTGTTGTTGTCATTGTTGTAATTGTCTCTCATTTGTATCCTTTGAGAATCTGTTTGAACCCAAACGGTTTGCAGGGAGGTTATTACATTTAAACCAGTGGGCTATGCATCACCATAAAGAGGCCTAACCAAGCTCAAATCTCAAAAAATTCTAGTCACATGGAAATTTCCTTTCAGTTCATCTTTTTGCCTGAGTGGATTCGTGACAAATCCAGATATAATCACCATGGTACAATGCATTGTGGATTCTATTGATCTTTGCAGGGAATTGAAACTCACCACAGAACAAGGCAAAGAGGGATCGTGAAATGATTATGTGCAAACCCCTCATGCGAAAGAGAAGGTTCCTCTCAGGGTTTCTCCAGTGGGGTGCACTTTGCAAAGTCCTGCACCATTTACAGAACCATGAGTGTGTTGTTTGGCCACAACTGCATTACCAACATGGTCTGAATAGAATATGTCGAAGTAGTGAAATATGACATACAGTATAAAAATGGTTCAACGTCAACAATCTGACATATTTCTAACGAGCGGCTGGTAGCCTAGTGTATGAGAGCATTGACCCAGTAACCGAAAGGTTGCTGCTTTGAATCCCTGAGCCGACTAAAAATCTGACGCCGTGCCCTTGAGCAAAGCACTTATTCCTAATTGCTCCTGTAAATCACTCTGGATAAGAGTGTCTGCTAAATTACTCAAATGTAAATGTCATGAGATAGATGGTATTGCATCACCCCCTTCCTGTGTCTCCTCCTACCCCTACTAGCACCCCCCTCTGTGCCCCAAATCCTCCTACAGGTCCCCTCGGACCCCCAGACGGACCAGTGGGCTCTCCTCTGCGTCACCGGTGGGTTCTACCCACACCACCTCACCCTAACCTGGACACACCAGAGTGGAGAAGATAGCCCCCACCACTTTATTGGCCGCAACTGCACCATTCACCCTGACTACCATGACGTCAACCAATCACACAGCCTAATTCCAAAGATCTCAACTAATTGGATGGGAGAGTGTTTACAGGTGACGGACAGCTCCAGAACGGAAGCGTATGTAATCAGTGTGCTGTCCCTCCCCCCGCGGGGGTCTGTGGATGCTGGGATCTTCTACACCTGTAGTGTGCAGGATCACCCTGCGCTGGACTCCCCCCTGTCTGCCTCCTTCACCTGGGGTGAGCTTTAGTTAACACTACTGAGAGGCTGTATATTTCACTGGGCTATTTCTCACATGGCTCAAATGTTTTTATACATCTGTGCTTCCACTACACACAGCTTCAGTCAGTCACGGGCCTTCAACGACTGCACATTGAATTCACCCTCAGGTCTGTCATCATCGCGTGAGGTCCATAACTGTATAACTTAACAGTTATGTTTGCATTGCCTTTTTTTTGTCTACACTTACAGACGCAGCCCCCAATGAGGTGATTGGATGCTTGAATATCCTTAAGGTCTGTGTCCTCTGTGGAGTGACTATGGTGTTTTCCATTGCAAGTAAGTACTGTGTGGTTACACTCACAGGATCTCACAAGGATCATGGGAAAGGGAGTCATGTAAATCATTGTATGGTCCATGTCTTGAGCATCAGTCAATTGGGTTGTTTTGGATTTCGTCTTTTTCTCCACAGCACTGACAAGTTTGTGTGAGAGACAAAAAAGACCTCGTGTGTCCCATGTCCTGTAAGTACACACACACAAGCATGCGTACACACATTCTGTTTTACAGCTCTATCTGTTCAGCTATCCATCATGGTGAGAAAAAGTCAACACTGACACACAATCCGTATTTGTCCAAATGAATGTCTTTCAGCAAATAAAGGGAGAAAACAAAGGACATGTGAGAGAAAGAAAACAAAAGGATCTGAACACACCAAGAGCATCCGATTTTCCGTAAATAATAGGCTACCCACGACAGCTCCTACACAGATGTTTACTGCATGACACATTTCCTGATCAGATGGCACACTTTTTATGACAACGAGTATGCTGGGTTTTAACTGAGGGACTTTTTTTGGGGGTGGGGGGTGGACCAGTAGTTTTTTTCTATAAGCACATGCCACAGCGCTGTTTTTTTTTTTTTAAATAGCTCCACTCTCTCTCACTTGTCCTCACATGATGTATATTCTACCCAGCCCACACATTCTGTAACATCCCCAAATCATAATGCAAAAACTGATGCTGTGTGAAACTTTAGGTCTATTGTTTCCGTGTTGAACGGAAGCCATTTTGCAATCGTGTCAAGTGCCACTGTGCTGCTGAATGCTTTTAGTAGTCATAATGTACTCTAGTGTCAAAATGAATGTCTCATGGATGGTATGCAACAATCAACTCAACCTCTGTTGGAGGTATAAGCCCTGAATAACCGGATGGAATCAAGTCAAAGCACTTCCTGGTGTGAAAGTATCGAGCCTACGGGTTTATGCTGGTGGTGTGGGCTTTCCTTGCACGTGCATAGTATACATGCACCACCCGTGATACCTTATCAGAGACTATAGTCTCTGTGTAAATATTGGAGATGCTCATCAATTATCATGAGTTACACTGTATTGGGAAGTACGTCTGAAGGGATGGTCATCATGTTAAACATGTTTTGACTCCAAAACAACCTGATTATGTTCAAGTATACCATTGCCAACCTTTTTTTGCCTGTAATTGTGTAACCAATTCAATACTGGTCCACTATTATTGTATTATTGTTCCTGTAATTGTGTAACCAATTCAATACTGGTCAACTATTATCATATTATTGTTCCTGTAATTGTGTAACCAATTCAATACTGGTCAACTATTATCGTATTATTGTTCCTGTAATTGTGTAACCAATTCAATACTGGTCCACTATTATCGTATTATTGTTCCTGTAATTGTGTAACCAATTCAATACTGGTCAACTATTATCGTATTATTGTTCCTGTAATTGTGTAACCAATTCAATACTGGTCCACTATTATCGTATTATTGTTCCTGTAATTGTGTAAGCAATTCAATACTGGTCCACTATTATCGTATTATTGTTCCTGTAATTGTGTAACCAATTCAATACTGGTCAACTATTATCGTATTATTGTTCCTGTAATTGTGTAACCAATTCAATACTGGTCCACTATTATCGTATTATTGTTCCTGTAATTGTGTAACCAATTCAATACTGGTCAACTATTATCGTATTATTGTTCCTGTAATTGTGTAACCAATTCAATACTGGTCAACTATTATCGTAGTATTGTTCCTGTAATTGTGTAACCAATTCAATACTGGTCAACTATTATTGTATTATTGTTCCTGTAATTCACAAAATGAACACGCTTTTATTTCAACATCAATGTCTTTATTTGGTCCCACAATAAAACAACGAAGGCCCCACAATCAAACAATGAAGGTCCCACAATCAAACAATGAAGGTCCCACATGTTAGAGGTGTATACAAAATGGGACAGTGAGTGCACATTAATTTCACAAAGCCAATAATATAAATCTATGGACACAATGAATCACAAGTACACACAAAAACCCTCACTTACGCACAAAAACACATTCGCACATGCACCCCCCCCCCCCCTCCCCCCCACACACACACACACACACACACACACACCAACTCTGCTCAGTGCTCAAATTCATTGTTCCTTTTCAACATTGTTTCCTTTTCAGTGATACGACTGTGATACTTGTTTGAGGTGCTTATCTGTCAGTGCTGAGAGATGTTGTTCTGATGTGTCTCTCAGATGTTAGAGCTGTTGTTCTCTACAGTTCACCATAACCGCTCCTAGTTGTGTAAATGGGCTTCAACCTTGTGAAATACAATTATAATCAATGATAATTTTCTGTTCTGTTTGCCAATCTTGTCAGGCAACCCAATAGAACAAATGTATTCTCAAACTTATTTCACGCACTGTCACAGTAGGTGTGTACTTATAATACATAATTGGCAATGACTGTACTTGATTCCAGCTAACTGCAGCTAGGCAGTAACTCCCTAATGTGAGCCCTTGTTTTGTGTCTCTCAGGAGGAAGGCAGGCTCCGTGTCTACCATATCCTATCTCTACTCTAAGTAGGAAGTTTGCCCGCCAATGATCAAACAGAGACACAGATACAGTAAAATGTGAAAACATAAACATCAGAGCACTCATATCCTGCCACTAGACATGAGGAGCACAACATCTCATTTCAGTTAATACAGGCCTTATTCAATTAACTTCAGATAGCATTCATCTCTACTTGTTTGGGTCCCTTATCTTTCTGAGGCTCGCTCTTTCCATTCCAAGGGGACCAGTGGATGTGACAGCCACAGAACATACACTTGGCCAGCCTGATTCTGGCCCCCTGCAACATACTCCCTAGGGTCCCTCTGACAGCTGAGGAGGAGAAGTAGAAGATGAAGGGGTCCAAGCAGGCGTTGAAGGTGCTGCAGAGCAAGGCCATGTCCCTCCAGTCGGGGTTCTTCCTGGTTATAAAGCCCACAATGTGGGAGACGTTGTAGGGGCCGAAGCAGAAGGCAAACACCAGCAGTGTCCCCAGAGCCAGGCCGATAGCACGGAGGCGTCTGCGACGCCCGATGTGGGGCAGGCCGGAGAGTATGCGGATGAAGTTGATGTAGCAGAAGCTGCAGATGAGGAAAGGTACACAGAATAGAATCAGGCAGAGCTCCAGACGCACAGGCAGGAGGATCGCCAGTTGCTTCTCGCTGAAGTCCTCATAGCAAACATTCCTGGAAGACGCAATGTTGTTGCCGTCACTAAGAGGCGCATTGGAGACGTTGGAGAATTCATAGCTGTTGGAAGAGTTGGTTGTGGAACTGAGGGAGTCTTGCGGTGGGTTGTAGTAGGGCATGATGACGACGATGCTCAGGTGGAGGACGGAGAAGACCCAGATAAATACACTGGCCACCACGGCATACAGGGGCCGGCGCTTCAGCGAGTGTTGGATGGGGAAGGCCACGCCCAGGTAGCGCTCCACACTGACCGCTGTCAGGAATAAGGTGCTGACGTAGATAGTCATGTAGAAGAAGAAGCCAGATAAAGGACAGAGGATGTATGGTAGACTCCAGGTCATATCGTTCGTGACTTCCTGCATCTTGAAGGGCAGGAAGAGCAGGAAGAGGAGGTCCGAGATGGTCAGGTTGAGGAGCAGGATGTCGATGGGCGTGGGTTTTTGCCTTACCTTCTTGCTGAAGGTGTAGAAGGCCACAGCGTTGGCTGGGAGGCCCGTCAAAAAGGTGACAAGGTAGACAGACAGACACAACGCAGTATGGCACTCCTGCATGGTGGCCTCGGCGGTGGGTACAGTTACTGGAAGGCACAGGGAGCAAGATCTGTCACATCATCTCAGTGCAGTCTGGGGGGGATGAAAACGTTGCAGCGCAAGGGGCTTGATCTGTCAGACAGTCTGAGGCTTCAGAGGCGAAGGCTGCTTATTGGGTCAACAGCCTGGAACAAACCCGGGTAGACAGCGTGGTTTTCCTGTCTCTGACAATAAACCAACTCATCGTCTCTTCAAGGGCTCCAAGACTCTGATGGCAAGAGAGGATAGAAAGAGATTACAACATGCTACATTACGGTTTCTTACGGCTTTTTGTTACTCACTACTCACCCCTTTTAAGTTTGCCAAGTGGAGGGTGTAATTGAAACAACATCCGTGTGCGCAATAATCAAAATAAAATACTAGCAGATGAAATAGAGTTCAGATTAATGTGAATTTCATGCTAAA
Source organism: Oncorhynchus clarkii lewisi (assembly GCF_045791955.1). Lineage (NCBI taxonomy): Eukaryota > Metazoa > Chordata > Actinopteri > Salmoniformes > Salmonidae > Oncorhynchus > Oncorhynchus clarkii. The sequence continues at coordinate 32,117,639 of NC_092149.1, forward strand.
TAACTACAATAAAAACCAAACACTCGGAGAGGCAATATGGTCAGTGTCTATTGGGAACTGACTGTATACCACTCAGGATGTGTGTGTCTGGCACATGGTTCTGTATACAAACAGTCTCAAACACAACATTATTGCTTCCTGTGTCCTCGTTCTAATACTGTCTTATCATTAGATGGACACCTGTTCTTCTTGTACACACAAACACAGAACAGCTTGTAAATATATTGGTGCTTACGTCCACAAACGGGGGGGACGCGTGGTCTTAGCTGCCACCATTCTTTATCCTAGTTAATATAACAGTGTTTTAATTTCCTGTTCTGAAACGTCTACAATAGGTCAACAATGGATTTAAACAATCTCTGACATCATCAAAGGGAAGTCATAAACACAACACTCACAATTAGGAAAAAGCTATAACTCATTCTACCACAACCAGGGACCAAGTAGCCCTTAGTATATTCTTGTTCACCAGCCTTGTGCCGTGAGGCTGTCGCTACTCGGGTCAAGCATTCAAGAGAGTTATCATAGCGTGTCTGCACTGAACTGAGCTAAGAAAAACAAATACTAAGATATTGTTATATTATATTATTATATATTATTATTTTATCTTACCCTCCATGTACTTACAGCATCAAATAAAGGACAGTATAATAAGGCATGAGCGTAGGTGACAATTAAACCAACATTACTTCCTTGTATTGACCAATGACTAGCTAATATACTGTACGTATGGGAAATTCCTCACACACACTTTTACTGGCCGATTTGATGACAGTGGAGGATTGCCAGCAAGTCAAACAGCTCACTGACCTTTATACGAACTCTTCACATTGTTTTGTACTTTTTCTACCATAGATAGCTACGGTAGCACTGACTCTGCACCTTACCACACACATGCTTACACATAAGCTCAAACTCACACACATACAGTACCACTCAAGGGTTTTGTCTTTATTTTCACTATTTCTACATTGTAGATTAATAGTGTACACATAAAAACGGTGAAATAACACATAGTAACGTAGTAACCACACGTAGTAACCAAAAAAAAGTGTTAAACAAATCACAATATGTGACTCACCACCTGGATTCAGTCTTATGTAGCAACATTTGAATTTCTGTTTTTTTTTACATTGGATAAAAGTAGAGAGATACAAAATGGTGTATCATACGCAGCATGTTTGAGGAACAATGGGAAAGTAATTCTGCTTTGAAAGTTGATACACTTGTAAACTCACTTTTGAGAAAAGGGACTTGTTTTAGTACCTACTAGAGAGCTCTCCGTTGTCTACACCCATTCAATATTGTTCACGCCCTCAAATCAAATTGTACTTGTCACATACACATGGTTAGCAGATGTTAATGCATGTGTAGCTAAATGCTTGGGCTTCCAGATCCGACAATGCAGAAATAACCAACGAGTAATCTAACCTAACAATTCCACAACTACTACCTTATACACACAAGTGTAAAGGGATGAAGAATATGTACATAAAGATATATGAATGAGTGATGGTACAGAACAGTATAGGCAAGACGCAGTAGATGGTATCAAGTACAGTATATACAGTGGGGCAAAAAAGTATTTAGTCAGCCACCAATTGTGCAAGTTCTCCCACTTAAAAAGATGAGAGAGGCCTGTAATTTTCATCATAGGTACACTTCAACTATGACAGACAAAATGAGAAAAAAAATCCAGAAAATCACATTGTAGGATTTTTAATGAATTTATTTGCAAATTATGGTGGAAAATAAGTATTTGGTAAATAACAAAAGTTTATCTCAATACTTTGTTATATACCCTTTGTTGGCAATGACAGAGGTCAAACGTTTTCTGTAAGTCTTCACAAGGTTTTCACACACTGTTGCTGGTATTTTGGCAGTCATGGGTGAACAGGGAGTACAGGAGAGGGCTCAGAACGCACCCTTGTTGGGCCCCAGTGTTGAGGATCAGCGGGGTGGAGATGTTGTTACCTACCCTCACCACCAAGGGGCGGCCCATCAGGAAGTCCAGTACCCAGTCGCACAGGGCTGGGGCGAGACCCAGGGTCTCGAGCTTGATGATGAGTTTGGAGGGTATTATGGTGTTAAATTAAAGTTGTAGTTGATGAACAGCATTCTCACATAGGTATTCCTCTTGTCCAGATGGGTTAGGGCAGTGTGCAGTGTGGTTGCGATTGTGTCATCTGTGGAGCTATTGGGGTGGTAAGCAAATTGGAGTGGGTCTAGGGTGTCAGGTAGGGTGGTGATATGGTCCTTGACTAGTCCCTCAAAGCACTTCATGATGACGGAAGTGAGTAGTCATTTAGCTCAGTTACCTTAGCTTTCTTGGGAACAGGAACAATGGTGGCCCTCTTGAAGCATCTGGGAACAGCAGACTGGGATAAGGATTGATTGAATATGTCCGTAAACACACCAGCCAGCTGGTCTGCGCATGCTCTGAGGACGCGGCTGGAGATGCCGTCTGGGCCTGCAGCCTTGCGAGGGTTAACACGTTTAAATGTTTTACTCACGTTGGCTGCATTGAAGTAGAGTCCGCAGGTTTTGGTAGCGGTACTGTATTGGTACTGTACTGTCCTCAAAGCGAGCAAAGAAGTTGTTTAGTCTGTCTGGGAGACATCCTGGTCCGCGATGGGGCTGGTTTTCTTTTTGTAATCCATGATTGACTGTAGACCATGCCACATACCTCTTATACTAACGCTTAGCTTGTTTGATTGCCTTGCGGAGGGAATAGCTACACTGTTTGTATTCGGTCATGTTTCCGGTCACCTTGCCCTGGTTAAAAGCAGTGGTTCGCGCTTTCAGTTTCACACGAATGCTGCCATCAATCCACGGTTTCTGGTTTGGGAATATTTTAATAGTTGCTGTGGGTACAACATTGCCGATGCACTTGCTAATAAACTCGCTAACCGAATCAGCGTATTCGTCAATGTTGTTGTTTGACGCAATGTGGAACATATCCCAATCCATGTGATCGAAGCAATCTTGAAGCATGGAATCAGATTGGTCGGACCAGCGTTGAACAGACCTGAGAGCAGGAGCTTCCTGTTTTAGTCTCTGTCTATAGGCAGGGAGCAACAAAATGGAGTCGTGGTCAGCTTTTCCGAAAGGAGGGCGGGGGAGGGCCTTATATGCGTCGCTGAAGTTATAATAACAATGATCTAGGGTTTTACCAGCCCTGGTAGCACAATCGATATGCTGATAGAATTTAGGGAGTCTTTTCAGACTCCCTAAGCCTTAGCCCCACCCATCTCTTTAAGGATTCATATAAGGTCATGTGCCAAGGACTAAAAGTTGTAGTAGCCTACGATAAGGAAAAATTCCAGGTAAACAGAAAGGGTCCAGATAAAAATATGTTATAAATATTAGATGATGCTTACCCAGACACACTTGTCTAAATTGATGGGTCATGTGAAAGAAATGCTATAACCACCAGCCACATCCAGTTGTGTTAAAAGTTGTCATACTTGAGTAAAAGTATAAATAATTTCAAATTCCTTATATTAAACCAGACGGCACAATTGTATTAAAAAAAAAGAATAATGTATTGACGGATAGCCAGAGGCACAATGTATTTAAGTATCAAAAGTAAAAATATAAACCATTTCAACTTCCTTATATTAAGCAACCTAGACGGCACAATGTTATTGTTTTTTAATCGATGGATAGCCACGGGCACACTCAGACATCATTTACAAACGAAGCATTTGTGTTTAGTGAGTCTGCCAGATCAGAGGCAGTATGGATGACCAGGGATGTTCTCTTGATAAGTGTTTGAATTGGACAATTTTCCTGTCAAAATGTACAAAAAGTACTTTTGGGTGTCAAGTAAAATGTATGGAGTTAAAAGCACATTTGTTTCTATACGACTGTAGTGAAGTAAAAGTTATAAAAAATATAAATAGTAAAGTAATGTACAGATACCATAAAAAGTAGTACTTTAAAGTACTGTTACACCAAATACCTTCACACCAGTACATTAGCACACTTTATATACTGTTACACATGCACTTATCACATAGTAGGCCATGCAACCTGAGTTGAAACCTGAGTGAGGTGCACATGTACAGTACATAAACAGATGCATGCACCATATATTTAAGTGGAGGACACTTGATACGGTCACATGATATTGTTGTGGTATGTCACAAAAGTGGATGGTCTCTACAGAAGGTGTAAACAGTACAGCCAAATGGTAGCAATATCAGAAATAGATAGTGTCAACATAAATGAAATATACAGTATGAACAAGAACAATATCAATAACGATATCAGTGATAGACGAGTGGCTGAACAGCAGGATATTTAAAAAAAAAGTTGCAGCAACATATGGCATGTTAGGAGAGAGTCATGTGAATAGAGGCACTGCAGATAGTGCTGATGAATGGTCCGTCCAAACCACGCACGAACAAGGGAATCTATATTCGGGGAGCCTGTTTCTGTCCTGCCATTGACTTGCAGTGCAGTTCATGTGATGTCCATAGCCTCTTTGTCGCAAAACTCCCTGATCTTGTTAAAAATATAGTTTGTCTAGTTGTGTCCAGTCCAGGTGGTGCTTTTACAGGTAGACCATCTATGGGAGGAAGGATGTCAGCGTTGGGCAGCAGCTGAATCCTGGTCCAGACAGTCTGAATGCTCCTCGGTGACAACACCAGACTCCAGAGCATCAAAGCTGTAAAACAGGAAATAACAAAAAATGAGAAGACATTACAACCTTGCATAACATCAATTCACCTCCCAAGTTTAGATAAGAATAACCTCATACAAAGAAAACATTATTTTACCTGAAGTGCTGGCAGCAGCCTGAAGTACAGAGTCAGGTGTTGTTGTCAGCCATAGCTTTCCACCAGCACCGTACCATCTTAGGAGCAGCAGGTAGCCTAGTGGTTTGAGCGTTGGGCCAGTAACCGAAAGGTTGCTAGATCGAATCCTCGAGCTGACAAGGTAAAAATCTGTCGGTCTGCCCCTGAACAAAGTAGCTAACCCACTGTTCCTAGGTCTTCATTGTAAATAAGAATTTGATCTTAACTGACTTGCCTAGTTAAATAAAGGTTAAAAATCCTGTCACAGTGCTGTCTTTCACAACACCAGCCATCTCAGACAAAGTGTTCACTCTGGTCTTTCTGAAGTGCTGCTTGATCAAATCAAATCAAATGTATTTATATAGCCCTTTGTACATTAGCTGATATCTCAAAATGCTGTACAGAAACGCAGCCTAAAACCCCAAACAGCAAGCAATGCAGGTGTAGAAGCACAGTGGCTAGGAAAACTCCTTAGAAAGGCCAAAACCTAGGAAGAAACCTAGAGACGAACCAGGCTATGAGGGGTGGCCAGTCCTCTTCTGGCTGTGCCGGGTGGAGATTATAACAGAACATGGCCAAGATGTTCAAATGTTCATAAATGACCAGCATGGTCAAATAATAATCACAGTAGTTGTCGAATTTGCTGAAAGTCAGCACCTCAGGAGTAAATGTCAATTGGCTTTTCATAGCCGATCATTAAGAGTATCTCTACCACTCCTGCTGTCTCTAGAGAGTTGAAAACAGCAGGTCTGGGACAGGTAGCACTTCCGGTGAACAGGTCAGGCAGGATTCCATAGCCGCAGGCAGAACAGTTGAAACTGGAGCAGCAGCACGGCCAGGTGGACTGGGGACAGCAAGGAGTCATCATGCCAGGTAGTCCTGAGGCATGGTCCTAGGGCTCAGGTCCGAGAGAGAGAGAGAGAGAGAGAGAGAGCATACTTAAATTCACACAGGACACCAGATAAGATAGGAGAAGTCCTCCAGATATAACAAACTGACCCTTGCCCCCCGACACATAAACTACTGCAGCATAAATACGGGAGGCTGAGACAGGAGGGGTCAGGAGACACTGTGGCCCCATCCGATGATACCTCCGGACAGGGCCAAACAGGAAGGATATAACCCCACCCACTTTGCCAAAGCACAGACCCCACACCACTAGAGGGATATCTTCAACCACCAACTTACCATCCTGAAACAAGGCCGAGTATAGCCCACAAAGATCTCCGCCACAGCACAACCCAAGGGGGGGCGCCAACCCAGACAGGAAGATCGCATCAGTGACTCAACCCACTCAAGTGATGCACCCCTCCTAGGGACGGCATGAAAGAGCACCAGTAAGCCAGTGACTCAGCCCCTGTAATAGGGTTAGAGGCAGAGAATCCCAGTGGAAAGAGAGGAACCAGCCAGGCAGAGACAGCAAGGGCGGTTCGTTGCTCCAGAGCCTTTCCGTTCAACTTCACACTCCTGGGCCAGACTACACTCAATCATATGACCCACTGAAGAGATGAGTCTTCAGTAAAGACTTAAAGGTTGAGACCGAGTCTGTGTCTCTCATATGGGGAGGCAGACCATTCCATAAAAATTGAGCTCTATAGGAGAAAGCCCTGCCTCCAGCTGTTTGCTTAGAAATTCTAGGGACAATTAGGAGGCCTGCGTCTTGTGACCGTAGCTTACGTGTAGGTATGTACGGCAGGACCAAATCAGAGAGATAGGTAGGAGCAAGCCCATGTAATGCTTTGTAGGTTAGTAGAACCTTGAAATCAGCCCTTGCCTTATCAGGAAGCCAGTGTAGGGAGGCTAGCACTGGAGTAATATGATCATTTTTTGGGGTTCTAGTCAGGATTCTAGCAGCTGTATTTAGCACTAATTTAAGTTTATTTAGTGCTTTATCCGGGTAGCCGGAAAGTAGAGCATTGCAGTAGTCTAACCTAGAAGTAACAAAAGCATGGATTAATTTTTCTGCATCATTTTTGGACAGAAAGTTTCTGATTTTTGCAATGTTACGTGGATGGGAAAAAGCTGTCCTTGAAACAGTCTTGATATGTTCGTCAAAAGAGAGATCAGGGTCCAGAGTAACGCCGAGGTCCTTCACAGTTTTCTTTGAGATGGTTGTACAACCATTAAGATTAATTGTCAGATTCAACAGAAGATCTCTTTGTTTCTTGGGACCTAGAACAAGCATCTCTGTTTTGTCCGAGTTTAAAAGTAGAACGTTTGCAGCCATCCACTTCCTTATGTCTGAAACAAAGGCTTCTAGCGAGGGCCATTTTGGGGCTTCACCATGTTTCATTGAAATGTACAGCTGTGTGTCATCCGCATAGCAGTGAAAGTTAACATTATGTTTTCAAATGACATCCCCAAGAGGTAAAATATATAGTGAAAACAATAGTGGTCCTAAAACGGAACCTTGAGGAACACCGAAATGTACAGTTGATTTGTCAGAGGACAAACCATTCACAGAGACAAACTGATATCTTTCCGGCAGATAAGATCTAAACCAGGCCAGAACTTGTCTGTGTAGACCAAATTGGGTTTCCAATCTCTCCAAAAGAATGTGGTGATCGTTGGTATCAAAAGCAGCACTAAGGTCTAGGAGCACGAGGACAGATGCAGAGCCTCGGTCTAATGCCATTAAAAGGTAATTTACCACCTTCACAAGTGCAGTCTCAGTGCTATGATGGGGTCTGAAACCAGACTGAAGCATTTCATATACATTGTTTGTCTTCAGGAAGGCAGCGAGTTGCTGCGCAACAGCTTTTTCTAAAAATGTTGAGAGGAATGAAAGATTCAATATAGGCCGATAGTTTTTGATATTTTCTGGGTCAAGGTTTGGCTTTTTCAAGAGAAGCTTTATTACTGCCACGTTTAGTGAGTTTGGTACACATCCGGTGGATAGAGAGCCGTTTATTATGTTCAACATAGGAGGGCCAAGCACAGGAAGCAGCTCTTTCAGTAGTTTAGTTGGAATAGGGTCCAGTATGCAGCTTGAAGGTTTAGAGGCCATGATTATTTTCATCGTTGTGTCAAGAGATATAGTACTAAAACACTTGACTGTCTCTCTTGATCCTAGGTCCTGGCAGAGTTGTGCAGACTCAGGACAACTGAGCTTGATGAGGCCGAAGCACCAGTCAGTGGCAAATCTGATGTGGCCTGTGATCAGGAAATGAAGGTCTAGATTGTGGTGGAGCTTGTACATGGTCCACCAGGCACGATACCAGAGCACAAACGGGTTCTTGTTTTGATCACTGCAGTTATCACAATTCAGGTCCACACAGGTTTTCCCAACTCCATAGTTGGTGAAGAAACGATGCATATAGTTGATGACTGCACTGCTTGGGCCAACTCTCTTTTTGATGACTGTATGACTGGTGGATTAGAGTCAGGCGTGTTCTACTGATTAATGTTGAATTCCAGATACAAACATTTTAGCATTATTATACAAGAGATGCGAAATGGCATTCTGAGATAACATCACTACTCACAGTAATGTTATGCTATTGTAACTAGCCAGCCATCCAACGTCAGCTGGCTAGCTAACAACAAGCTTTAAATAGCAATACAAACCAATTGTCATGGCTAGCTAAAGTTCATCAATAAGTTCAATGTTAGCTAGCTAACATTAGGCTATTGCGTCAGATAACAACATTGACGAATACGCTGATTCGGTGTGCGAGTTCATTAGAACGTGCGTTGAAGATGTCGTTCCCATAGCAACGATTAAAACATTCCCTAACCAGAAACCGTGGATTGATGGCAGCATTCGTGTGAAACTGAAAGCGCGAACCACTGCTTTTAATCAGGGCAAGGTGTCTGGTAACATGACCGAATACAAACAGTGCAGCTATTCCCTCCGCAAGGCTATCAAACAAGCTAAGCGCCAGTACAGAGACAAAGTAGAATCTCAATTCAACGGCTCAGACACAAGAGGCATGTGGCAGGGTCTACAGTCAATCACGGACTACAGGAAGAAACCCAGCCCAGTCACGGACCAGGATGTCTTGCTCCCAGGCAGACTAAATAACTTTTTTGCCCGCTTTGAGGACAATACAGTGCCACTGACACGGCCTGCAACGAAAACATGCGGTCTCTCCTTCACTGCAGCCGAGGTGAGTAAGACATTTAAACGTGTTAACCCTCGCAAGGCTGCAGGCCCAGATGGCATCCCCAGCCGCGCCCTCAGAGCATGCGCAGACCAGCTGGCCGGTGTGTTTACGGACATATTCAATCAATCCCTATACCAGTCTGCTGTTCCCACATGCTTCAAGAGGGCCACCATTGTTCCTGTTCCCAAGAAAGCTAAGGTAACTGAGCTAAATGACTACCGCCCCGTAGCACTCACATCCGTCATCATGAAGTGCTTTGAGAGACTAGTCAAGGACCATATCACCTCCACCCTACCTGACACCCTAGACCCACTCCAATTTGCTTACCGCCCAAATAGGTCCACAGACGATGCAATCTCAACCACACTGCACACTGCCCTAACCCATCTGGACAAGAGGAATACCTATGTGAGAATGCTGTTCATCGACTACAGCTCGGCATTCAACACCATAGTACCCTCCAAGCTCGTCATCAAGCTCGAGACCCTGGGTCTCGACCCCGCCCTGTGCAACTGGGTACTGGACTTCCTGACGGGCCGCCCCCAGGTGGTGAGGGTAGGCAACAACATCTCCTCCCCGCTGATCCTCAACACTGGGGCCCCACAAGGTTGCGTTCTGAGCCCTCTCCTGTACTCCCTGTTCACCCACGACTGCGTGGCCACGCACGCCTCCAACTCAATCATCAAGTTTGCGGACGACACAACAGTGGTAGGCTTGATTACCAACAACGATGAGACGGCCTACAGGGAGGAGGTGAGGGCCCTCGGAGTGTGGTGTCAGGAAAACAACCTCACACTCAACGTCAACAAAACTAAGGAGATGATTGTGGACTTCAGGAAACAGCAGAGGGAACACCCCCCTATCCACATCGATGGAACAGTAGTGGAGAGGGTAGCAAGTTTTAAGTTCCTCGGCATACACATCACAGACAAACTGAATTGGTCCACTCACACAGACAGCATCGTGAAGAAGGCGCAGCAGCGCCTCTTCAACCTCAGGAGGCTGAAGAAATTCGGCTTGTCACCAAAAGCACTCACAAACTTCTACAGATGCACAATCGAGAGCATCCTGGCGGGCTGTATCACCGCCTGGTATGGCAACTGCACCGCCCTCAACCGTAAGGCTCTCCAGAGGGTAGTGAGGTCTGCACAACGCATCACCGGGGGCAAACTACCTGCCCTCCAGGACACCTACACCACCCGATGTCACAGGAAGGCCATAAAGATCATCAAGGACATCAACCACCCGAGCCACTGCCTGTTCACCCCGCTATCATCCAGAAGGCGAGGTCAGTACAGGTGCATCAAAGCTGGGACCGAGAGACTGAAAAACAGCTTCTATCTCAAGGCCATCAGACTGTTAAACAGCCACCACTAACACTGAGTGGCTGCTGCCAACACACTGACACTGACTCAACTCCAGCCACTTTAATAATGGGAATTGATGGGAAATGATGTAAATATATCACTAGCCACTTTAAACAATGCTACCTTATATAAATGTTACTTACCCTACATTATTCATCTCATACGCATACGTTTATACTGTACTCTATATCATCGACGGTATCCTTATGTAATACATGTATCACTAGCCACTTTATACTATACTATGCCACTTTGTTTACATACTCATCTCATTTGTACATACTGTACCCGATACCATCTACTGTATCTTGCCTATGCTGCTCTGTACCATCACTCATTCATATATCCTTATGTACATATTCTTTATCCCCTTACACTGTGTACAAGACAGTAGTTTGGAATTGTTAGTTAGATTACTTGTTATTACTGCATTGTCGGAACTAGAAGCACAAGCATTTCGCTACACTCGCATTAACATCTGCTAACCATGTGTATGTGACAAATAAAATTTGATTTGATTTGATTTGATTTGATTTGGAACTAGAAATGCGAAATGGCATTCTGAGAAAACAGCACTGACATTACACACACTTCATACACATAAATGAATGTTAGCTAGCAAGCCTAACCTCAGCTAAAAAATTAACGATATTCACCATCCATAAAGTAACGTTACTAGCAATACAAACCGATTGTCATGGCAAGCTAAAGTTTACCAAATAATGTTAGGTTCATTGTTAGTTAGCAAGCCATCCATCGAACTCCAGCTGGCTAGCTAACAGTACGCTTTAGCTTGCAATGAAAACAACTTTCTGACAAAATTAGAAACTTTTAATAGCTAAATCTGTAGCTAGATTCTTACCTGTATACATGGATGAAAGCTTCACGGCAGACTTCAACCTCTTTTATAAAACATCCTGTGTTGTTTCCGTTTAGTTTGCACAGCTTGTTTGGCCCGTTGTGCTCCACTGATTTCAAAATGTGTTATTTTCAGAGTGAGAGAGAGTCAGCCAGAAAGTAATCCACCACAACTTTTTCCCACTGACCTTAGTCGATAGCACCTGATAAATTCATGGCAGCAATGTTATTGAGAGCAGTAGCAACATGTTTGCAGTTCTCCATGGCTAGCATGATATCATTCGAAAAAACTGAAGTAGAAAGGATTATCTACGCATTACAAGCAGTTCATTTCATAGACACAAGACGCAACACCGTAGACCAATCCAAACTCATCTCTTGGCATGTCCAGCCCACTCATTATCTCAGCCAATCATGTCTAGCGGGAAGGTTGCCCTCTTTTTCTGTGGCTAAACCAACTAGGCTCGTAACTTAACAATTGTTTTCGTATTTACAGATGACATAGAAGTTTGAAATTAAGGCACATGAAAGTTCACATGTTCGAGAAGGCATTTCTGCATAAAAAAACGTTCAAAAGGCTCTCCTGTGAAGTCGTGACTTGCAACATACGCATAGTTTCCTGAATCAGGTCACATATATCTAATATTTGAGATTCTTCAAAGTAGCCACCCTTTGCCTTGATGACAGCTTTGAACACTCTTGTCTTGGCATTCTCTCAACCAGCTTCATTAAATGCTTTTCCAGCAGTCTTGAAGGAGTTTCCACATATGCTGAGCACTTGTTGGCTGCTTTTCCTTCACTTTGCGGTCCAACTCATCCCAAACTATCTCAATTGGGTTGAGGTAGGGTGATTGGTAAAATAACAGCCTGGAGGTGTGTTTAGGGTCATTGTCCTGTTGAAAATCAAATGATAGTCCCACTAAGCACAAACCAGATGGGATGGCATATCGCTGCAGAATGATGTGGTAGCCATGCAGGTTAAGTGTGCCTTGAATTCTGAATAAACCACTGACAGAGTCACCATCAAAGCACCCCCACACATCACACCTTCTCCTCCATGCTTCACTGTAGGAACCACACATGTGGAGATCATCCGTTCACCTACTCTGCGTCTCACAAAGACCTGGAACCATAAATCTAAAATTTGGGCTCATCATACCAAAGTACAGATTCCCACTGGTCTACTGTCTATTGCTCGTGTTTCTTGGACCAATCAAGTATCTTCTTATTATTGATGTCCTTAAGTAGTGGCTTCTTTGCAGCAATTTGACCATGAAGGCCTGATTCATGCAGTCTCCTCTGAAAAGTTGATGTTGAGATGTGTCTGTTATTTGAACTCTGTGAAGCTTTTATTTGGGTTGCAATTTCTGAGGCTGGTAACTAATGAACTGCAGCCGAGGTAACTCTGGATCTTCTTTTCCTGTGGTGGTCCTCATGAAAGCCAGTTTCATCAAAGTGTTTGATGGCTTTTGTGACTGCACTTGAAGCAACTTTCAAAGTTCTTGAAATTTTCTGCATTGACTGACCTTCATGTCTTTAAGTAACGATGGACTGTTATTTATTTTTGCTTATTGGAGCTGTTCTTGACATAATATGGATTTGCTATTTTACCAAATAGGGTTATCATCTGTATTCAAACCCTACCTTGTCACAACACAACTGATTGGCTCCAACGCATTAAGAAGGAAAAAATTCCACAAATTAACTTTTAACAAGGCACACCTGTTAATTGAAATGCATTCCAGGTGATTACCTCATGAAGCTGGTTGAGATAATGCCAAGCTGTCATCAAGGCAAACGGTCGCTACTTTGAAGAATCTGAAATTTAAAATATATTTTGATTTGTTTAACACTTTTCTGTTTACTACATGATTCCATGTGTGTTATTTCATAGTTTTGATGTCTTCACTATTATTATACAATGTAGAAAATAGTTTTAAAAAAAATAAAGAAAAACCCTTGAATGAGTAAGTGTGTCCAAACTTTTGACTGATATTGTACATAGCTGTGGGAAGTATGGGTGCTGAGGGTGCCCCCTAAAAAATCAGAATAAAACAAGATAAAGATTCAAAAATATATTTTTTAAATCTCAGCACCCTCTCCCCCAAACTACTTCCCACGGCTACTCACACGTGCACACACACGCACACGCACACACCATGACTGCTGCTACTGGAATACTATTTATTATTACTGCACATTTATTTATTTATTACTGGTATTGCGTATCTATTGCACAATTTCCCAGTCTTGTAAATATCCAACTTCAATTCGTTTGAGTGCCTTCTGTATTATATTTTTGCTAAAATACTATTCTATTTTTTACTTAATAATTGTTACTGCCCTTTGCGTTCACTTACTTATTTTGTCTATTGATGTTGCATTGTCGAGAGGTGAACTGTGTACTCCATGTAGGCTTACAATATATCATGTGTCTATGATGAAAAAATTAACTTGACTTGAATTTATTGTAGATACTTTTTGAAGTAACCAAAAATAGAAATAAAGAGAAATAAAGCTTACCTCATTCCACCATGGATATCCTGCCAGGTGCAACAATTGAGTCTGGATCTTCTTTACTTAATTCCTCCCTCTGTAGCTCCTATCGACTACAGCCAGAGCCTTTCCGTTCAACTTCACACTCCTGGGCCAGACTACACTCAATCATATGACCCACTGAAGAGATGAGTCTTCAGTAAAGACTTAAAGGTTGAGACCGAGTCTGTGTCTCTCATATGGGGAGGCAGACCATTCCATAAAAATTGAGCTCTATAGGAGAAAGCCCTGCCTCCAGCTGTTTGCTTAGAAATTCTAGGGACAATTAGGAGGCCTGCGTCTTGTGACCGTAGCTTACGTGTAGGTATGTACGGCAGGACCAAATCAGAGAGATAGGTAGGAGCAAGCCCATGTAATGCTTTGTAGGTTAGTAGAACCTTGAAATCAGCCCTTGCCTTATCAGGAAGCCAGTGTAGGGAGGCTAGCACTGGAGTAATATGATCAATTTTTGGGGTTCTAGTCAGGATTCTAGCAGCTGTATTTAGCACTAATTTAAGTTTATTTAGTGCTTTATCCGGGTAGCCGGAAAGTAGAGCATTGCAGTAGTCTAACCTAGAAGTAACAAAAGCATGGATTAATTTTTCTGCATCATTTTTGGACAGAAAGTTTCTGATTTTTGCAATGTTACGTGGATGGGAAAAAGCTGTCCTTGAAACAGTCTTGATATGTTCGTCAAAAGAGAGATCAGGGTCCAGAGTAACGCCGAGGTCCTTCACAGTTTTCTTTGAGATGGTTGTACAACCATTAAGATTAATTGTCAGATTCAACAGAAGATCTCTTTGTTTCTTGGGACCTAGAACAAGCATCTCTGTTTTGTCCGAGTTTAAAAGTAGAACGTTTGCAGCCATCCACTTCCTTATGTCTGAAACACAGGCTTCTAGCGAGGGCCATTTTGGGGCTTCACCATGTTTCATTGAAATGTACAGCTGTGTGTCATCCGCATAGCAGTGAACGTTAACATTATGTTTTCAAATGACATCCCCAAGAGGTAAAATATATAGTGAAAACAATAGCGGTCCTAAAACGGAACCTTGAGGAACACCGAAATGTACAGTTGATTTGTCAGAGGACAAACCATTCACAGAGACAAACTGATATCTTTCCGGCAGATAAGATCTAAACCAGGCCAGAACTTGTCCGTGTAGACCAAATTGGGTTTCCAATCTCTCCAAAAGAATGTGGTGATCGTTGGTATCAAAAGCAGCACTAAGGTCTAGGAGCACGAGGACAGATGCAGAGCCTCGGTCTAATGCCATTAAAAGGTAATTTACCACCTTCACAAGTGCAGTCTCAGTGCTATGATGGGGTCTGAAACCAGACTGAAGCATTTCATATACATTGTTTGTCTTCAGGAAGGCAGCGAGTTGCTGCGCAACAGCTTTTTCTAAAAATGTTGAGAGGAATGGAAGATTCAATATAGGCCGATAGTTTTTGATATTTTCTGGGTCAAGGTTTGGCTTTTTCAAGAGAGGCTTTATTACTGCCACGTTTAGTGAGTTTGGTACACATCCGGTGGATAGAGAGCCGTTTATTATGTTCAACATAGGAGGGCCAAGCACAGGAAGCAGCTCTTTCAGTAGTTTAGTTGGAATAGGGTCCAGTATGCAGCTTGAAGGTTTAGAGGCCATGATTATTTTCATCGTTGTGTCAAGAGATATAGTACTAAAACACTTGACTGTCTCTCTTGATCCTAGGTCCTGGCAGAGTTGTGCAGACTCAGGACAACTGAGCTTGATGAGGCCGAAGCACCAGTCAGTGGCAAATCTGATGTGGCCTGTGATCAGGAAATGAAGGTCTAGATTGTGGTGGAGCTTGTACATGGTCCACCAGGCACGATACCAGAGCACAAACGGGTTCTTGTTTTGATCACTGCAGTTATCACAATTCAGGTCCACACAGGTTTTCCCAACTCCATAGTTGGTGAAGAAACGATGCATATAGTTGATGACTGCACTGCTTGGGCCAACTCTCTTTTTGATGACTGTATGACTGGTGGATTAGAGTCAGGCGTGTTCTACTGATTAATGTTGAATTCCAGATACAAACATTTTAGCATTATTATACAAGAGATGCGAAATGGCATTCTGAGATAACATCACTACTCACAGTAATGTTATGCTATTGTAACTAGCCAGCCATCCAACGTCAGCTGGCTAGCTAACAACAAGCTTTAAATAGCAATACAAACCAATTGTCATGGCTAGCTAAAGTTCATCAATAAGTTCAATGTTAGCTAGCTAACATTAGGCTATAACTAGAAATGCGAAATGGCATTCTGAGAAAACAGCACTGACATTACACACACTTCATACACATAAATGAATGTTAGCTAGCAAGCCTAACCTCAGCTAAAAAATTAACGATATTCCCAATCCATAAAGTAACGTTACTAGCAATACAAACCGATTGTCATGGCAAGCTAAAGTTTACCAAATAATGTTAGGTTCATTGTTAGTTAGCAAGCCATCCATCGAACTCCAGCTGGCTAGCTAACAGTACGCTTTAGCTTGCAATGAAAACAACTTTCTGACAAAATTAGAAACTTTTAATAGCTAAATCTGTAGCTAGATTCTTACCTGTATACATGGATGAAAGCTTCACGGCAGACTTCAACCTCTTTTATAAAACATCCTGTGTTGTTTCCGTTTAGTTTGCACAGCTTGTTTGGCACGTTGTGCTCCACTGATTTCAAAATGTGTTATTTTCAGAGTGAGAGAGAGTCAGCCAGAAAGTAATCCACCACAACTTTTTCCCACTGACCTTAGTCGATAGCACCTGATAAATTCATGGCAGCAATGTTATTGAGAGCAGTAGCAACATGTTTGCAGTTCTCCATGGCTAGCATGATATCATTCGAAAAAACTGAAGTAGAAAGGATTATCTACGCATTACAAGCAGTTAATTTCATAGACACAAGACGCAACACCGTAGACCAATCCAAACTCATCTCTTGGCATGTCCAGCCCACTCATTATCTCAGCCAATCATGTCTAGCGGGAAGGTTGCCCTCTTTTTCTGTGGCTAAACCAACTAGGCTCGTAACTTAACAATTTTTTTCGTATTTACAGATGACATAGAAGTTTGAAATTAAGGCACATGAAAGTTCACATGTTCGAGAAGGCATTTCTGCATAAAAAACGTTCAAAAGGCTCTCCTGTGAAGTCGTGACTTGCAACATACGCATAGTTTCCTGAATCAGGTCACATATATCTAATATTTGAGATTCTTCAAAGTAGCCACCCTTTGCCTTGATGACAGCTTTGAACACTCTTGTCTTGGCATTCTCTCAACCAGCTTCATTAAATGCTTTTCCAGCAGTCTTGAAGGAGTTTCCACATATGCTGAGCACTTGTTGGCTGCTTTTCCTTCACTTTGCGGTCCAACTCATCCCAAACTATCTCAATTGGGTTGAGGTAGGGTGATTGGTAAAATAACAGCCTGGAGGTGTGTTTAGGGTCATTGTCCTGTTGAAAATCAAATGATAGTCCCACTAAGCACAAACCAGATGGGATGGCATATCGCTGCAGAATGATGTGATAGCCATGCAGGTTAAGTGTGCCTTGAATTCTGAATAAACCACTGACAGAGTCACCATCAAAGCACCCCCACACATCACACCTTCTCCTCCATGCTTCACTGTAGGAACCACACATGTGGAGATCATCCGTTCACCTACTCTGCGTCTCACAAAGACCTGGAACCATAAATCTCAAATTTGGACTCATCATACCAAAGTACAGATTCCCACTGGTCTACTGTCTATTGCTCGTGTTTCTTGGACCAATCAAGTATCTTCTTATTATTGATGTCCTTAAGTAGTGGCTTCTTTGCAGCAATTTGACCATGAAGGCCTGATTCATGCAGTCTCCTCTGAAAAGTTGATGTTGAGATGTGTCTGTTATTTGAACTCTGTGAAGCTTTTATTTGGGTTGCAATTTCTGAGGCTGGTAACTAATGAACTGCAGCCGAGGTAACTCTGGATCTTCTTTTCCTGTGGTGGTCCTCATGAAAGCCAGTTTCATCAAAGTGTTTGATGGCTTTTGTGACTGCACTTGAAGCAACTTTCAAAGTTCTTGAAATTTTCTGCATTGACTGACCTTCATGTCTTTAAGTAACGATGGACTGTTATTTATTTTTGCTTATTGGAGCTGTTCTTGACATAATATGGATTTGCTATTTTACCAAATAGGGTTATCATCTGTATTCAAACCCTACCTTGTCACAACACAACTGATTGGCTCCAACGCATTAAGAAGGAAAAAATTCCACAAATTAACTTTTAACAAGGCACACCTGTTAATTGAAATGCATTCCAGGTGATTACCTCATGAAGCTGGTTGAGATAATGCCAAGCTGTCATCAAGGCAAACGGTCGCTACTTTGAAGAATCTGAAATTTAAAATATATTTTGATTTGTTTAACACTTTTCTGTTTACTACATGATTCCATGTGTGTTATTTCATAGTTTTGATGTCTTCACTATTATTATACAATGTAGAAAATAGTTTTAAAAAAAATAAAGAAAAACCCTTGAATGAGTAAGTGTGTCCAAACTTTTGACTGATATTGTACATAGCTGTGGGAAGTATGGGTGCTGAGGGTGCCCCCTAAAAAATCAGAATAAAACAAGCTAAAGATTCAAAAATATATTTTTTAAATCTCAGCACCCTCTCCCCCAAACTACTTCCCACGGCTACTCACACGTGCACACACACGCACACGCACACACCATGACTGCTGCTACTGGAATACTATTTATTATTACTGCACATTTATTTATTTATTACTGGTATTGCGTATCTATTGCACAATTTCCCAGTCTTGTAAATATCCAACTTCAATTCGTTTGAGTGCCTTCTGTATTATATTTTTGCTAAAATACTATTCTATTTTTTACTTAATAATTTTTACTGCCCTTTGCGTTCACTTACTTATTTTGTCTATTGATGTTGCATTGTCGAGAGGTGAACTGTGTACTCCATGTAGGCTTACAATATATCATGTGTCTATGATGAAAAAATTAACTTGACTTGAATTTATTGTAGATACTTTTTGAAGTAACCAAAAATAGAAATAAAGAGAAATAAAGCTTACCTCATTCCACCATGGATATCCTGCCAGGTGCAACAATTGAGTCTGGATCTTCTTTACTTAATTCCTCCCTCTGTAGCTCCTATCGACTACAGCCAGCCACGCTGTTTACAGCATAATCAAAACATCCAGCGCAGGTAACGGCAAATTATTATTAGATAGACACCGCTGCTATCTATCGCCAGTGTTCTCCAAACATGGTCTCCGTGGTAACACTGTCCTGCGATAGAAGCTGGACGGTCTTCGAGCTAAGGGCTTTGAGGAACCGGCCTGTCTGCTCTATTGGTTAATAGATGTAGACTGTTATCTGGTCATGACTGTGCCGACCTCTTGATTAAGAGAGAAAGAGAGGAGGGAGGAAACAGTGCATGAGGGAAAAAAGTGACTCCGGTCTATTATAAGCAGTCTATAACAGCTCCTCCCTAGCTACCATACATACACCTGTATGACTAACTTAACATTGACTGTGGTGGTACGAGGTCATTCTTTCATTCTGTAGGCTAACCGCAGTGGAAAATCCCGCAACAGAATAATGCCCACTCATACTGACAAATGTGGTCAAAATATGTATTTAGTTATCCTACTTGTGTATCATATTTGTCAGTATGATTGGTGGTGAGGCATTTCTTAACTAAAAGGGAAACACAAAAATGCACTATCATTATTATGGAAGGTGAATGGTTTTCTTACCGGATCTGGTTGCAAATAGAGGAAAAGTACCCAATAGGGTTGCCAATAAAGGAAAAAGTGGTACATTTAAAAAGGTCATTGTAGATAATGTATAGTGAGCACACAGATGAGAGCAACTGGTTTCAACCCAGGTTTGGTCCTAAACTAAAGAAGAGCATCATGAAAAAAACATTGACTATTTAAATTAAAATGTGTCTCCTTATAAAGTAAGCTAAAAGTCAACCTTTTGGAGTGAAATAATTGTCGTTGCCAAAAGTTTTGAGAATGACACAAATATTAATTTTCACAAAGTTTGCTGCTTCAGTGTCTTTAGATATTTTTGTCAGATGTTACTACTGAATACTGAAGTATAATTACAAGCATTTCATAAGTGTCAAAGGCTTTTATTGACAATTACATGAAGTTGATGCAAAGAGTCAATATTTGCAGTGTTGACACTTATTTTTCAAGACCTCTGCAATCCACCCTGGCATGCTGTCAATTAACTTCAAGGCCACATCCTGACTGATGGCAGCCCATTCTTGCATAATCAATGCTTGGAGTTTGTCCACCGCCTCTTGAGGATTGACCACAAGTTCTCAATGGGATTAAGGTCTGGGGAGTTTCCTGGCATGGACCCAAAATATCAATGTTTTGTTCCCCGAGCCACTTAGTGATCACTTTTGCCTTATGGCAAGGTGCTCCATCATGCTGGAAAAGGCATTGTTTGACACCAAACTGTTCCTGGATGGTTGGGAGAAGTTGCTCTCGGAGGATGTGTTGGTACCATTCTTTATTCATGGCTGTGTTCTTAGGCAAAATTGTGAGTGAGCCCACTCCCTTGGCTGAGAAGCAACCCCACACATGAATGGTCTCAGGATGCTTTACTGTTGGCATGACACAGGACTGTTGGTAGCGCTCACCTTGTCTTCTCCGGACAAGATTTTTTCCGGGTGCCCCAAACAATCGGAAAGGGGATTCATCAGAGAAAATGACTTTACCCCAGTCCTCAGCAGTCCAATCCCTGTACCTTTTGCAGAATATCAGTCCTTCCCTGATGTTTTTCCTGGAGAGAAGTGGCTTCTTTGCTGCCCTTCTTGACACCAGGCCATCCTCCAAAAGTCTTCGCCTCACTGTGTGTGCAGATGCACTTACACCTGCCTGCTGCCATTCCTGAGCAAGCGCTGTACTGGTGGTGTCCCGATCCCGCAGCTGAATCAACTTTAGAAGATGGTTGTGGCGCTTTCTGGACTTTCTTGAGCGCCCTGAAGCCTTCTTCACAACAATTGAACCGCTCTCCTTGAAATTCTTGATGATCCGATAAATGGTTGATTTAGGTGCAATCTTACTGGCAGCAATATCCTTGCCTGTGAAGCCCATTTTGTACAAAGCAATGATGACGGCACATATTTCCTTCCAGGTAACCATGGTTGACAGAGGAAGAACAATGATTCCAAGCACCACCCTCCTTTTGAAGCTTCCAGTCTGTTATTAGAACTCAATCAGCATGACAGAGTGATCTCCAGCCTTGTCAACACTCACACCTGTGTTAACGAGAGAATCATTGACATGATGTCAGCTGGTCCTTTTGTGGCAGGGCTGAAATGCAGTGGAAAAGTTTTGGGGGGATTTAGTTAATTTGCATGGCAAATAGGGACTTTGCAATTAATTGCAATTCATCTGATCACTCTTCATAACATTCTAGAGTATATGCAAATTGCCATCATACAAACTGAGGCAGCAGACTTTGTGAAAATTTATATTTGTGTCATTCTCAAAACTTTTGGCCACGACTGTACATTGGTCGTACATTGGACACTATTCAAGTGAGCAGATTATTTTAAACATATCACATTATAGTGTATATTGTTTGCACACAATGTGTCAAATGTGGAGTTCATGCTGACCTTTTGGTCTGCCTCCTTAGAATTTACGGTTATACAGTAGTCACAGCTTTGTATACTCCCCCTCAAGCCGATACCACAACAGCCCTCGAAGTACTTCATTGCACTTTATGCAAACTGGAAACCACATATCCTGAGGCCGCATTTACTGTAGCTGGGGATTTAAAAAAGCAAATTTGAGGAAAACTCTACTGAAGTTCTATAAACACATTGACTGTAGTACTCACGCTGCTAAAACACTCGACCTCTACTACTCCAACTTCCAGAGATGCCAATGCCCTCCCTCAAAAAGGAAGGAGAGAAAAAAAGGAAAAAGGAAGTACCCGTGCTGAGGACTATTCAACGCTGGTCTGACCAATCGGAATCCATGCTTCAAGATTGTTTTGATCACGCGGACTAGGATATGTCTCTGAGAATAACATTGACAAATACACGGATGACTGAGTTTATCCATGGCAAGGTGACAGGGAATATGGCAGAATATACACAGTGTAGTTATTCCCTCCGTAAGGCAATCAGATAGACAAAACGTCAGTATAGAGACAAAGTGGAGTCGCAATTCAACGGCTCAGACACAAGACAATCACGGACTACTAAGGGAAAACCAGCCACACCGCGGACACAGACGTCTTGTTTCCGGGCAAGCTAAACATCTTCTTCGCCCACTTTGAGGATAACACAGTGCCACCAACGCAGCCTGCTACCAAAGACTGTGGGCTCTCCTTCTGACATGAGTAAGACATTTAAGCGTGTCAACCCTCGCAAGGCTGCTGTCCCAGACGGCATCCCTAACCGTGTCCTCAGAGCATGTGCAGAGTGTTTACGGACATATTCAATCTCTCCCTATCCCAATATGCTGTCCACACTTGCTTCAAGATGTCCACCATTGTTCCTGTACCCAATAAATCAAAGGTAACTGAACTAAATGACTATTGCCCCGTAGCACTCACTTCTGTAATCATGAAGTGCTTTGAGAGGCTAGTTAAGGATCGCATTACCTCTACCTTATTTATTTTACCAGGCAAGTCAGTTAAGAACAAATTCTTATTTTCAATGACATCCTTGGAACAGTGGGTTAACTGACCTGTTCAGATGCAGAAGAACATTATCAGCTCAGGGATTTAATCTTGCAACCTTTCGGTTAGTAGCCCAATGCTCTAACCACTAGGCTACCTGCCGCCCCACCTTAACTGACACCCTAGGCCCACTCCAATTTGCTTACCGCCCCAATAGATCCACAGACGATGCAATCGCCATCGCACTGCACACTGCCCTATCCCGTCTGGACAAGAGGAATACCTATGTAAGAATGATGCTCATTGACTATAGCTCAGCCTTCAACACTATAGCACCCTCCAAGCTCATTATTAAGCTCAGGGCCCTGGGTCTGAACACCGCCCTGTGCGACTGGGTCCTGGACTTCCTGACGGGCCGCCACCTGGTGTGGAAGGTAGGAAACAAAACCTCCACTTCGCTGATCCTCAACACAGGGGCCCCATAAAGGTGTGTGCTCAGCCCCCTACTGTACAAAGGAGCTGATCGTGGACTTCAGGAAACAGCAGAGGGAGCACGCTCCTATCCGCATCGACGGGACAGCAGTGGAGCAGGTGGAAAAGTTCAAGTTCCTCGGCGTACACGTCACTGACGATCTGAAATGGTCCATCCACGCAGACAGTGTGGTGAAGAAGGCGCAGCAGCAACTCTTCAACCTCAGGAGGCTGAGGAAATTTGGCTTGGCACCTAAAACCCTCACAAACATTTACAGATGCACAATTGAAAGCATCCTGTTGGGCTGTATCACCACCTGGTACGGAAACTGCACCGCCTGCAACTGCAAGGCTCTCCAGAGGGTGGTGCGGTCTGCCCAACTTATCACCGGGGGCAAACTACCTGTCCTCTAGGACACCTACAGCACCAAATGTCACAGGAAGGCCAAAAATATCATCAAGGATAACAACCACCTGAGCCACTGCCTGTTCTCCCCGCTATGAGGTCAGTACAGGTGCATCAAAGCTGGGACCGAGAGACTAAAAAACAGCTTCAAGGCCATCAGACTGTTAAATAGCCAACACTACGCTGCTTCCTCCCAGTTACGTAACCCTGCACCTTTATTGTGTCATTTTGGAGTCACTTTTATTGTAAATAAGAATACAATATGTTTCTAAACACGTCTACATTAATGTGGATGTTAACAGGATTACGGATAGTCCTGAATGAATTGTGAATAACGATGAGTCGCACAAATATCAAACCCCCAGGACACCATTACAATAGTGAATCTGTAACTCTCACTCATCATTATTCACGATTCATTCAGAACAACCAAAAATGTGTGACAGTCCCAATACCTTTGGAGCTCACATTAAATAAATGTATGATACCCCTGATACTCATCTTCCTGTTTTACATTGTTTTGATGACTGACTGGAAGAACCCTTCAGTGGTATTAAGAAATCACAAAAACCAACAGCCACATTAGACACGGATTGGGACAATCAGAGTGTATTACGCAAGTTTGCGTATCCCATTAAGTGAAACATTTTCAGAGGGGGCATCAATTAAAATCCAGAAGTATGATGCAAAAAGAGATTTGAATGTCATCACTACAAAAAAAGTCATAGAAAATAAAGGGGAACAGAAATAATATAAAACCTTTAAATGATCATAAATACACACATACAAATGCATACTACACATCCTTCCAAGTCAAGGTAAGCTTTTGGTTGTATTAATTGATTGCCACTGCCCGCGTTGTAACTGTTAAACTGCTTTCTGACAGTACACTGTACTGCATGATTGTAGCGGGTTTACTAACGCGTTAGTTCTAGTAGCTATGTTGACTAATGATGTAGGCTGTGTGTAGCGGTTAGCAGTCATGATATGAAGGTTTGGTTTGGAAAGGGTTTTTAGCCTGGTCACAGACAGCTGATGTGTTGTGCACTGAAGTCCACAAGCGAAGGGAAAAGGTGAGAGGAGGAGAGAGCATAGATAGATGCGAGAAGGAATTATATGTACACCGATCAAAATGATCAGGCTTTCTTTATATGGCTGCAATGAAAGTGAACTGTTTGTGTGTAATCAGGGGTGTATTCATTCTGCTGATTCTGTTGAAAAATGTTTCTTAAACGGAAGCAAATGGGATGAATAGGGGATAAACATACCTGAATTTGTCCAATAGACACTAATTTGCAACTGTTGGACCAATGATTACACCCTACATAGGTCAGCTAGATGCAGGCAAGAGTGTGCAAGGCGGCAATGAATGTGTGACAATTCTCTCAGCCTATGCACCTAGGTTGTAAACTTTCCTTCATAGGCTAGGTTGTAGCAACCTCATGATGGGTATAGGTACAATTTCAGTATCATGTAGTAACCTAAACCTATCAATGTTACATTGAGCTGGGTGAATGGAATATGAATAACAGTCATCTAATATGCTGTAATAGAAATAAGGCCATGCTCATAAGAAAATCTAAAATCATCCTCCCTCATCTTAAACGGCACTGACCACAACTGATTCATGTATAGGCTACTTATAAAGACAGATAGCATAGTCCTCAGTCTTTTTCATAAGAACCTAAGTACAATAAACACATTGCACAGGCTGGTATTTAGCTAACTTATGTAGCAAGCATGTAGCAAGTGAAGCATATGGCTTGACTACACACTATAAAAAGGGTGTTAAACTCATTCCATGGAGGAGCTAGAATCTGAAAGTTTTTGTTTAAGGCCTAGACAACCGGGTGAGGGGAGGTCTTTACCAATTAGTGACCTTAATTCATCAATCAAGTACACCGGTGGAGCGAAAACCTGCAGAACCTTGGCCCTCTGTGGAATGAGTTTGACACATGTTGTCATTGGAGCTTGGTGTGCTGTCCTTCTGAGTTCTGGTGCAGAACAACACAGGGCAGTAGAGAGCCTTACTGCAGAAGCACAACCACTGCACACTCTCCAACAGGTTCTTCAGGAAGAGGTGGAAGGTACACCTGAGGGCCGACGAGGAGAAGTAGAAGATGATGGGGTCCAGGCTGGCGTTGATGGTACTGGACAAGAGTGCGGCCATTCGCCAATTGGGACTCTCCCAGTTAACAAAGCCCACTAAGTGTGACAGGTTGTAGGGCGCGAAGCAGACAATGAACACCAGCAGGGTGGCCAGAGACAGACCGATAGCCCGCAGACGTTTCTTGGGGTTGATGCTGGGCAGCTGAGAGAGGATTCGGATGAAGTTGATGTAGCAGAAGCAGCAGATGAAGAAAGGTACACAGAATAGAACCAGGAAGAGCTCCAGGCGGACAGGTATCAGGACCTGCAGCTGCATCTGGGTGAAATTCGTGTAACACATGTCCCCTTCCTGGGTGGCACTGGAATCGACTAAATATTGAATGATGTAGACGATACTGACGTGCGCCATGGAGATCACCCAGAAGGCGACGCTAGCCACCGTGGTGTACAAAGACCGTCTTATGAGTTTGTACTTGATGGGAAAGGCCACCCCCAGGTAGCGTTCAACGCTGATGGCAGTCAGAAAGAAGGTGCTGTTGTAGATGGTGGCGTAGAAGACGAAGCTGGTCAATGGACACAGGAAGACGGGCATGTTCCATACATTGTCGTCCGCCGCCTCTTTCATCTTGAAGGGCAGGAAGAGCAGAAAGAGGAGGTCCGAGACGGTCAGGTTGAGGAGCAGGATGTCGATGGGCACGGCTTTCTGCCTCACCTTCTTTCCAAAGGTGTAGAAGGCCACACAATTGGCAGGGAGGCCAATCAGGAAGGTGATGATGTAGACCACCAGCACCAGGCAGCTGTGGCTGTGTCTATCCCCGGATTCATTCCCAGACAGCATTCTGCAAAAGAGGAAGGAAACAGACAATGAGCTGATGTTTGCGTTAGCTAATGCAGGTACTCAATTTGGGGTCAATTCAGGATATGCATAGTTAGTCAATAAGGGTGTGAAGCAATTCAAGAGAAACTGAGTCACTGTCACTAGTTTGTTTACAGAAATTCACAGGAAGGATGGATACAATGGGTGTGATGCAATTGGTTAACAAAGCCATGTCATTCTGTGTAACAAGAGTTTCTTTGAGTCTGTGGTTGTCTTTGGCAAGTCAGCGGTGTAATGCACTGCATCTCAGTGCTTGAGGCATCACTACAGACACCCTGGTTCGAATCCAGGCTGTATCACAACCAGTAATTGGGAGTCCCATAGGGCAGCGCACAATTGGCCCAGCGTCGCCCGGGTTTGGCCGGTGTAGGCCGTCATTGTAAATAAGAATTTGTTGGCTGGCTTGCCTAGTAACTGGCCTTTAACTGGCTTGCCTAGTTAAATAAAGGTTAAATAAAAAATAAATGGTTGGACTGTCTACAGAAGACAAATGGGGGTATACAGAGCAAACGTCAATTTCATTATGTTCCTCAAGCAGGTGACTTGTTAGCAAACTCTGCCCCCTTTGCAAACTAGCAAGACCTCGTCTCCGTAGGCACAGTGCATTGGAGTGAAGCCATTAATTGTGGCAAACGAGGTACCCATCACAACAATAAAGGGAGCGGTCTGTTTGTGCTTCACAGCCTTGAGTATCCAAGATGCCTCTCGGCTAATCCCAGTGTTAATACCCAGCGCACGCATGAACCCCTAAGCTTCCTTCTATTCATGGTGGAGCAAACTAACAACATAATACTCCCATCATGACACAAGTGTTCAGTGGCTGGTAAGCCATAAGGATGGTAGAAGAAGAGTGACTTTAATTTCTACAGAGTAAGGGGTTATTTGGTTCCCAATGACACTTCCACAAAGTATCTGTTGAAATGATAGTCACATATTTTGGGGCTAGCAGGGTTATCAAGGTTGACCTCTGCACTGACAATGTTAAAATTGTGAACAGAATATGAATTCAGAAGAAGCTAAATAGATTTTCTGCTTTTCCATACTTTCCTGCTCACTCTAGTTCAACAATTTGATGACACGTGCATGTCAATTTGGTAATATTATGTCAATGTCGATTACATGGGGAAGAATGTAACCAAGGGAAACAATTACTTGTGAGAACTGGATCCTATTTTTCTAACCGACCTTGGGCAATACTGATTAACAGACCATCAACACGGTCATCTACTTCTCATTATCTTTCCCAACACTGATTCAAAACTTACTAATTTTGTAATCAATTTGTGCTAAAACGCACCCTTGGAGGAAAGGGTATAGTTATTCAAAACTGGGTCATGTGAACTTCAATTGTTTATAGAAGCCCAAGTTCTCCAGAAGGGTATATGGTATCTAAATGACAATAAACGACAACATACACCTGGAAGGAAGGAGGTAGCCGGCTTTTCTTAGTTTATCTGGTGTTTCCGGGAAGTCGTCCAGGTGTAACTGATAAAACTGCAGTCTAGCGGATGCGTTTTGGTCTGGGAGGTAGCTCGTTATGAGAAACCACCACGCACTGGACATGTGGCTGTACATGTAAATGTTTGAGGTTCCACGAGGTTTCTCGTTAATTTGACAGCTGATTTCTTTCATAAGATAGGATAAGAAATGTAACATGGCACTCGGTGTAGTGTACAGAGCGAGATTTGGTCGAGCGCGCTAGTGCAGTGGTCACCAACCCTGGTTTGGGTGAGAGCTACTGTGTCCACAAGCTTTTTTCCTTATTTAACAAATCAGCTACTCATCAAGACCTTGATTAGTTGAATAAGGTGTGTTGCAGGGTTGGAACAGAGAGAGTTTCACCTGATCAGTGATGATAAACAATGCTCACCTTGACAGAACCCAACACTTTAAACACAGCCCATCATTACAGGGGTACTACTGTACAGCAATAGAGATGTTGCTCAAGTGACAACATTTTACGGAGAGTGATTGGCCAGACAGAGACGCCCATTTGGATAGCAGCCATCAGACTGGAACATCACACACTCATTCCCAAAGGACAAAAAAAACTCAGTAACCGTGCCAATTTAGACAGAGTGTAGTACAAACACAAAACATACCTATACCATCTCATTACTGAAATGTATTTATTTATATTCCAGTTACATGGTATTTCATATTTACCTTAGATCTAATACATTTCAAAAGGCTTGCAGGTATTTTGTCATATAAAAGCCTTGTCTGTCTACTTTGCCAACATTTACATAAAAGCTCCTGATAATAGCACAAGAAGCGTGATATCTAAAGAGTTCCACTGTACATACCTCAGTCAGCAAACACACAAACACACACAAACACACACACAGGCACGTCTCCTGGTCAAATGGTCAAATGGTGAGTAAGCTTGGCTCCAAATAAAACTGTGCTGTTAATGGTAAAGTCTCTATTTAACGTACTTGATGTCACATACCTCAGTTCGTGCTAAACAGGAAAGAAAATGGACATGTTCCTTATTTTTTTTTGGGGGGGGGGGGGGGGGGGGGGGACTCTCCACAACAGATGATCTTTCTGTAAATGCTCAAACTATCGAAAAAAAAAACTCAACTGCAACTCTGTTGATATGCAACAGCTTACTCAGATTACAGTTTGGGTTTATGTTTAGGGTTAGAGTTAGGATGTGAGGCCTGGCAGCTGAGGCTCGGGTTATGGATTATGTGTTAGGTGTGTAGTCGCAGTAAGGTTTCAAATTGGGTTTAGTATTAGGGTTATGGATAAATAGCTGAATACCATCTATTGTTAAATACACAAATAACCTAAAAAATACAATCCTCTCACCCAACCTTTTACATGGATCACTCAGCATGTGGAGAATGTTAATTACATTTGGGAAATATCAAACTCTCTGATTTACTGTCCCCTCTAGTTCATGTCAACATAGCCTATCTGATTGTTTTCACACAAGAACTCACGCAAACCATGTGAAATCACAACTCGTGCCATTGAGTTTATTACGCTGTCGTTTTTGCTAAGTTTTTACAGACTTTTTGGACTCTTCAGCATCGAAATTCAAACATCCCTGTACAACAAAATGGCTCAAACGATGTGCTATTTGAGTACGATGTTGAGTACAATGCCAACTGAACATGTGAGGTAGTTGAGTCTAATTTGGGGGAAATCCTACAGTGTGGAATAAAATGACATTTCTGCTTGGTGCTCGAGCAAGGAGTTCATGTGTAGACTCAAACTGTATGATGGAATTAATGACTGAATAGTGAGTGGATACGGTCCATTACAATGCATCATCCCTAGTAACTAGACCGTTACTATAAACCAAAAACAAACTGTTCATGAGAAACTTGAGTTGCGGTTACAACTGGCAAGACGTTAGTTCCCATTTATAGAGCAAAGCAACCACACAATTGTCTATACGTGCCTTGAATGGTTGTACTTGCGTCAGATTTGAGGTACGATGGACAAAGAAGTAGGTCAAAGTTCATTCAAAAGGAAACTTTTTCAACACTTCATTTCTTGGTACATCTACTGCAACATGCTTGTTCACCATTTTCCATGGAACCAAGCCAACAAAAAAAAAATGATAAGGCCAATTCATTTCCTTGATGCCCCCATTATTAGCCAAATAACGGCCCCAAAAAAACTAAAACAATTAGACGGGCCCGCTGGGCTAAAGATGGACGAGCCCATCTGGCATTTGCCAGAGCAATATGGCCAAACCAGTCGATCTCTGCTATTGAGTATCACTAACTCTGTTGATCTGCTGCTTAGATTAACTTCATAAATAAATTCATAAATATTAAATAAATACATTTCCTTCTTAGTAAGGAACCTCTGGTTGATGAACATGTGCTGTGTGTCCGGTCTGTCTTTCACATACAACACACACACACATACACACAAACACAAGAACAGGCACACGCATACACTTCTGTTGAAAAGCAAGTCTCATATTACACAGATTAACATAGAGCCAAGATAAGGAGG
Source organism: Oncorhynchus clarkii lewisi (assembly GCF_045791955.1). Taxonomy (NCBI): domain Eukaryota; kingdom Metazoa; phylum Chordata; class Actinopteri; order Salmoniformes; family Salmonidae; genus Oncorhynchus; species Oncorhynchus clarkii. The sequence continues at coordinate 32,147,852 of NC_092149.1, forward strand.
GATTTATAGTCCATCGGCAGTGAGGAACTATTTGTTTACATCCAACTATACTAAGTATAAGTCCCAAATAGCACCCTATTCCCTGCAGTACATACACAGTGCCGTGAAAAAGGCAAGTCCTCCAGGTCCTTGGCAGCAAAGCATCCCCAAACCATCACACTACCACCGCCATGCTTGACCGTTGGTATAAGGGACCCATGTCATCCAAAAAGCTTTTGACTCATCTGTCCATAGAACATTCTTCCAATAGTCTTGATGATCGCCCAGCTGCTTCCAGGTGCATCTTGGCAAACTTAAGGAAACCTCTCGGATGAGAAGGGTCCCATTATGTCTAGCAAAAAAAACTGCATTCCACAGTAAGAACCTCATACCAACGGTCAAGCATTGTTGTGGTAGTGTGATGGTTTGGGGATGCTTTGCTGCCTCAGGACCTGGACGACTTGCCTTCATATATAGAAGGAGCCCTTTATCTAACATTAGGTTTTGGTTGAAGATCTAATAACATTCAGTATCAAAATATGTGAAAATTGAGAAAATCAAAATACTTTTTTACAGTTTTGTAGTTAGTGCACTACTTTTGACAAGAGGGTTATGGTCCCTGGTTAAAAGTAGTGCACTACATAGGGAAGATGGTGCCATTTGGAATACAACCTATGTTTATGTGTGTGCCACCGATCGAGGCTCCAATCTAACACTAATTGTATAGATTGTATAGTGAAAAGCCAGGTTTAATACATGTGTCATACTTGACATAATGACACAGCATTTCACAGCAGTGACAGAGGTCCTCTATCTAGCTGGGCATTTAGAGCACCCTGGTGGTACTGATAAAGGTAAGATGGGGGGGTGTCAGGGGAACGCTGGGCCCCCGTGGTAATGATGGTAGACACACACCGTGTCAGATGAAGAGCTGCCATCTCGGAGGGTGTTTAATCAGGGACTGTCATGACGAGCGCCTCCCTGACATTTGTGCTTACAGTGTGTGTGTGTGTCGGGCGAGCTGATAGATGAAGCCATGTGATAATTAGAATGGTTTGTTCTTAGTCTCTCCCCATAATTACCCGGAAACCTCAGCGTGGTCCGTGTGCGGCGCGAGCAAGTCAAGAGCTGTTTATCAAAACGGTACGGTCTGACTGGCTGGCGTCTCGTGCTCGGCAATGCACCGCGGTCAACTGACGACAGCCGCTGATTCACGCATCGAATGCCACGCGGTGTTCTCTCGCCAGACCTGGGTATACAATGTGACTCTTGTGTCTGTCTCTGTGACCCTCCTGCGATAGGAAAAGATTGCAGCTGTGTTGACTCTGTCGCCCTCAAGAGACCTCAGGTTAAGGTGTTATCCCCAGCAGCAACAATTCTAAGATATATTCTAAGATATTTAAGTATGAGTCTGAATATATGTTATGTCTCAATTCTTGACATTGTCATTTTCATACTTGTCATTCTGCTGTTTCGAGGTCCTTAACAAATGAAGGCGCATTTACCGTCAACTCTAAGACAAGATGGTTGAACAATGGTTGAATTCCTTTTCATGCCTCTCAAGGACTTACTGTGGTAGAGCCATTGAAATACATATTTTATTTATATGGGGTAAAGTACTTCTGAGCCAACAGGATGTTACAGTAGCAGGACAATGGATGGGGGAGATCACACATTAGCTCAGCTGCTTATCGTTTAAGATGTGTTTTTTCTTATGGCCTCATAACAGCTGATAGGCCTCTGCCCAACCCCTCCCTGGTAATAAATAAATGCACAACGGTAATACATAAATAGAACACATATAAATCTATTTCCTTTAAAGGGGCAACCTGCAGGTGCTTCATCCATTTTTGGATTTATAAGTTAATGATACTGTAAGTACCCATTGATGGTTGAAGAATATAAATACCTTGTGAGCTTAGTTCAACTCTCGTACCATCAGAGCCAACAAATATAAGTCTGTTTTACTCCAATGTTTGTAAACAAAGTAAATGTAAACAAACACTATATAGCATCCAAACATGGTTATAACTATCATTGTACGTCGTGGATGATCAGTCTTGCATCCATTGCTCTGTCTCTGAACTTGAGAGTGGTTACATTTCTCCAGCCCCGTCCCTCAGCGTTTTGCCGGAACAGGGGTGGGGAGAACGCTTTATTATTGTTTCGATTGCTGATGGCCACTTTAAGATAAGACCTGATGACCAGAACAAATAAAACTCAACCAGAACTCTATTTCTATGCTGGTGGTACAGTATGGTCACAAATGGTTCTCAATTTTTCTTTTTTAAATAAAAAAAATGCAACTACAAAGAAACAGAAATACAGCAGGAAAGCCACGATTGACAACACAAGCCTATGTTTTGTTTGTTGATCTGATTTATATTTGATTTGTTGACCCATTCATGTTCGTATTCCAGTGGATGCTCTTCTGCTACAGTATGTCTGGCCTTGTAAAAATAACCCTCTGTGCATCAACGCAAGAGCAAGTGGCAGTTGTAGGATGTTGACGTTTTCTGTAGCGAGCGAATAGGCCTTGCATGCTCTCTCTGGGGTTTCTGTCTTCTCTGTTGTGCTTTAAATCAATAGCTGACTGTGATCATTTGTTAGACGAGCTAAACATGACTGTGGATTTCCTTGTTGCTATTCACCACAGTTTTATCTTATCTGTGTTCAGTATATTTATTGAATTGCAGACAGTTTTCCTTGCCTATGGCTCAAGTCTATTGTTTTAATTTTGTGGTATTGAACAAGCAGTGTTGTAAAATCCTATCTAATGGAAAATACCTTAGAGGCAAAGGAAATGGTTCTAATCAATGAGTCCCCTGAAGTCTCTCTTGCACGTTTGGCTCCCCCTAGTGGAGATACAATACATAAAAACTCATGTCTGATTTTCCTGCTCAAAATGTTTATTGCAGACAGACTGATGTGATACTCAACTCCAGACGTTGTTGAAATTATGATTGTGTTCCAAATGACACCCTATTCCCTTTATAGTACACTCATTTTGACCAGGACCCATAGAGCTCTGGTCAAATTTCTCTCACAAAATAGGGAATATGATGCCATTTGGAATACAACCTATGTTGCTACTGGGCTTCAGCCAATACATTTGCATGCAGATGCACATCCTGTGCAGACAAACACGCCGATGTTCCAGCCAGTCCCTGCAAAGAGAGACATGCGTTAAAAATGGAATTGAAATAGAAAATAATAGATAGGTGTTCAAAATGAGAAGGATTTAAGTCTTACTTCGGGACTCATCCTCATGGAGCATTGGACTAGTAACCGAAAGGTTGCAAGTTCAAATCCCTGAGCTGACACGATACAAATCTGTCATTCTGCCCCTGAACAGGGAGTTAACGCACTGTTCCTAGGCCGTCATTGAAAATAAGAATTTGATCTTAACTGACTTGCCTAGTTAAATAAAGGTAAAAAAATAATAATAATTAAATGGACCCATTTCTTCTGGTGGTGTCAGTGGTGTTTTTCTTAGCACTGATGGAAACGAAGAGGAGACTTACAACCATGTACGTTATATCTGTGCAGTGAGTGAATACCTCTAAAAACGGATGCTTTCTTTCCTCCCTTCCCTGTGGTAATCACTGATCAGTACAAGAGTGGATAGGTGAAAACATGCGTTCCCCATTGCTTCAATCAATGTGTCAGATCAGTGATTTCCTCATGGAAAGAAGTATGAATACATTTGAAGGGTATTTGAATAGGTCCATTGACTGTCCTGTGTGTGAGACACCCTCTAGGGTTTATACTACCTGTGGCATTGGATGCCATAGTAGATCCCCAGAAAAACCACCACCAAAACCACAGCAACGGTTACACACACCATGAGCAGCACTGGCTCGTCTGGGTCAGGAGGGCTGGGTGGAGCCACTGTGTGATAAATACTAGACACACACACCAGTAAGTAATTTAATCACAACAAAAATGCTGATTTTACACATCCATTCCTGTTGCCTTGTTTCGTACGCTAATTTATTGCCCTAATGTGAAGCATAAACAATACAAATTTGCTGCAGCAAACACAGTAAATCATGGAAGGAGAGGAAAACAACCACGTTCAATGTACATGCAAATTGCATTCTGGAAAGGAGCAGTATCAGCATGTACAGTCGGCAATGGAGTCTTCCTACGTGACATATTCCTATCATTTTGGAAAAACAGACAGTCATTTAGCTTCGGAGGATAACTATAATATGATTTCTACCATTCCTCAACAGTACAAAGTCCTTCTACCTTAGCAATTGTGGAGCAGGGCTGTATTTGATGTACTCACAAGTGGGAGCTGTGCTGAGGGACTGATCGAGCAGCAAGCCAGGAACTCCTAATTCCTCCATAACAAGCTGAGGAAACAGACATACATTTCACTAATGTGGAAAATCAACAACTCCCTAAGGGAGTCTGCATACTCGGCAAAAGAAGAACAGTATTTTATTAAATTGAACGAGTCTTACTCACCGAGTGTCAGCACATACAAAACAGGATTGAAAAGGTCAACTCGTGTCTCTAAAGGACTTTCTCCTGTTCTTAGTCCCGAATGCAGAGGTCAACATATCTTCCTCATTGTTAATGCTCTAAAATACGGCTTGAGATTCAGTAGGCTTATTCCCTCTATCAACCATGACTCGTCCAATAGATTCTGCCATGGAATCATGTGCCCAAATTTACAGCAGGAATACAGTAATAGGTTTCACAGGAAGGAAAATCTCTGCTGTGGTGCAAAATTGCAGTATTCGTCTGGCAACTCTGGTGCTGGTAATTTTACAGCGCAGATTCTTCAACTTAAAAACTGTTTAGTAAATACAATATTCTGGGAATATTTGTAACAGCTGAAGATGGTCAGAATGCCTGGAGGCCAAGATGATCTCAAAATCAATTAAGATTATACCAGTAGGCAGTTAAGATTATACCAGTAGGCAGTTAAGATTATACCAGTATGCAGTTAAGATTATACCAGTAGGTAACATTATATCAAAATGAATGTCATATAATACACTGACATACAGTATTTTCCTGTAAATAAACTCCTCCCAATGATCGACATTCACAAGACACCACGTGGGGCAATCAAAACACTTTATTATTGTCAATAAAACATACTGGTCAAGAAAAACGCATGTTCAACGGAGACCCCTAATCTTTAAAAACCTCAAGTCAAGTAAAGGAACTGGATGGGGAAGAGAGGGGGCTTCCAATCTAGAAACAACCCCTAGCCCAGGGTTCCCCAACTGGTCCTCAACTGGTGGCCCTCTATTCTGTATTCTCAGGGAACATTTATTTTAATATAAAACAGCCTCCCTGAGTCACAAAGACACATATCGCAATGGCAGTGCCAACATATTTACCACGTAACAGAAAAACAAAAACATGAAATGCACATTTTGTTCTAAAGAAAACTAAGATTCCTTCCAAAAGAGATCACTTGTAATGTGCCAATCCCCCACACAAAAGAACATTGTAGTCCCAGAGCAAATTGTTTTGCTTTGCTTAGTCGGGGAAAATGTTGCAGCTCAGCAGCTTCTTTGTGCTGACCTCCTCCACGCATGGCCGCTATTATTTTCCGAGCCATTTAAACCGCATAAAAGCGCTTAATTAATAAGCGGCCCATCCATTTGTGGGGTCTCCTTCATAGTTAGTTGCGCATTGCTTCCGAAGCCCAGGCCCCGAAGCGAATCCCCTTAATTGAGTGGTGTCAAGAGAAGCATCTGTAAACAGAAAGTCACCACGTAAATACTTCCATGGAAATATTAAATAAAGCAAGTCGCAGAGGGGTTTTTATTTCCTTCAGAATTTTCACACAGTAGTTCCCAGGGGCCAAGTCCATTCAATCAATTGGAATCCGTCCAGCAAGGGTTCTCTTTTCCTGTCCTTGTTACTGTTTATTCTAGTCACAAGGAGCAACACACACACAGACATGAATGGAAACAAGTCCTCGTTGTTGTGGCAGTGCCTCATTCTCTCTCTGAACACGCTGAATGGGAGAGGCCACGTACACACGGCCTGGAGATTCCCGCCATCAATAAGGCCTTTTTCTCATTCCTACTATTTGGTTGTATGGAGCTTCAGAAAGGACACATAAGTGTGTGTTTTCCAGTGACTCATCGTCGGTACTGTTGAAAATCAACAGATAGCATACACTTGACAGGCAGGGGGAGTCGACTGCGGGAAGTGTGTGTGATAGAGTGTGAGTGAGTGGGGGTGTGTGTGTGTGCACGTGCACACGTGTGTTTTTGCTTGGTCTCCATTGCTTTAGAGTAGGGCTCCCATAGTCATCCATGCTTGTGTTTCTCCTCTTGTCAGTTGCTGGTGTGTGTGTGTGTGTCCGTTGGCATCACTCAGTGTCTCGGCCTCCCTTGGTGGGTCTGCTGTCGAAGAGAAAGAACAAGACCTTAATTATATACAAGTCGTGTTCAACATAGCCACTGACACACTGGTACGGTAGAGACAGACAAACACCCAGCTAAACTACCCTGGCTGTATCCCTGCCAAATACTCTTGTCATTACTCCAGCAGAAAGATACCAGTCGCTCAACAGGAAGTGCAGGCCCCGCTATAAAAGCTGCTTGGCAAGCTTCCCTGTGACTCGGGTTGCAAAGGGAGGGTATATAACTGGAAGCTTTTGAAGTTTCAATGATGTTATGTAATTTATCACAAGACATCTAGAGGCTCTTTTGGGTACTTCACATTTTCACAGGTGTCTAATTATCTCTGGCCCTCTGCGTGGCCTCATCACGTGTCAAATATTTAAAATAAGATTTTTTTTATTTTTTTTTATCTAAATAAATTACAAAGCTGTAAAACGTTATCCTAAATATAAACCATCAACTTAGTGACTTAGTGAATACCACTGTTATGAAATATCCTTTATATATTTATTTGACCGTGTCAATATGTTCTTGTTGTTAATGTGTTAGCGCCAAACTGGTGAAAAAAAAGTCAATAGTTGGAAGAGTTGCAGAGTTCATTTTAAATAATGCCATAGTCTATTAGGTGCTTTTCTCACGAATTAGGCCATTTTCTCTTGTACCATGTGGTCTATTCACTAGAAACTCATGGGCAATATGGACACAGATATACAAAATAGATACTATATATGAATACATCTTTTTTAAGTTATTCATGTATACATAACCAAAGTTACCATAGATTACCTGTTAATTACCAAAATCACAGATTACAGTAACTTGAGTAAATTGCCAGTAGTTTTGCAACTCTACCCGTGACACACATATTCTAGACATATTATAGGGGCGGCAGGTAGCCTAGTAGTTGGGCCAGTAACCGTAAAGGTTGCTGGATCGAATCCCCGAGCTGACACGGTCAAAATTTGTCATTCTGACCCTGAACTAAACTACCACTGTTCCCCGGTAGGCCGTCACTGTAAATAACAATTTGATCTTAACTGACTTGCATAGTTAAATAAATAAAGTTAATAGGGTTCCATTTGGGATGCGGACTAACTGAGAATGAGAGGTGGGGAAACCTAAGAAACTAAGTAGACAGAGAATGACATAATGAGACAGACATAATGATCACATGTCTGAGACAGAGAGCCGTGTGGCGATTAATGAATCATGAAATGGCTAATCAACATATATCAAACATATGGGAATGGTTGGCTCTGATATCAAGCACTACTTTGGTGTCTACTTACCTGGCGTGGGTGGGCAGGATTCCTGTGGGCATGTTGAGTACCTTGGCCGTGCCTGTGTGTGTTATCAGCGTGCACGTGGTGGCCATTTCCTGAGTGCAGGTTGGCCGGCATGGTAGCGTCGGGATGTCTGTGGGGCGGGTGGGCGTTGGGGTGTCTCTGTGTGGTGTGTACGTTGACTGGGGGCCTGAGAGGGCCATCGGGGCCCCGGTTTGGAGACTGGTGCTGGGTGCGTTCTCTGGGAATAGTCTGAAAATGAGCCAGAGGGATCACGGGAGGGGGCGTGGGGGGCCGCTGGCGCCCAGGGTTAGGGCCTCGAGCTTGGGTGTTGAGCAGGGCGGCCTGTGTCTGTTGGTTACGGTTGTGAAAAGGGTTAGGGGTTGTCAGTGTGTGCATCTCCAGGGCCGTCTGAGTGAGGCTACTGGGGTTCTGTGTAACAGGCTGTGATATTGCACCCCAACCTTGTGTTGCTGTCTGTCTCTGGTCTTGTGTGGGCTGCGGTATCATATGTGTGTTTCCCCTACCATACTGAATCCCGATTTGTGTCTGTGGGATGTGATTTGGATTTGTTAGAGCTTGAGTGTTGAGTGTGGTGCCTCGGGGCATGTTGGTTATTAGTCCCTGTGGAGCGCCTGGTCCCTGTTGTTGCAGCTGGGGGTTGTGGTGGCTATGTGAGGCATTTTGTTGCCTGGGGCCAGTCTGGCTTTGAGAAGCGGTCTGAGCTGTGATCTGGGACTGAGCTCTGACATCCTGCCGGGCTCTCTGCCTTGGTGTATCGCGTACATGAGAACTGATATGCGACTGTGTGTGGCTTGGAGCCCCAGGCTGATTGTTCGTCCCATGAGTGTGGGGGAGGTTCTGGGCCTGTCTGCCCGCCGTAGGTGCAGCCTTCCTGGGTGTAGATCGGCTCTGTGGGGGGCTCTGGGTCTGTGCTCCTGGCCCACTCCTTCGGGTGTGTGGTTGAAATCGTCTAGCCTGGGACGGAGACTCTGTGCTATCAGAGGTGTAGCTGCTGTCGGGGGAAGCCTGTACCCTTCTGGGGGAGTTGTTGGGGTACGCCGGGGTGCCCCTCAGACGGTCCCAAGGCATTTGTTGGTGGTGTGAGCTGGCACTTGGTGTGGCATGACTGGCATCCCGTGGCACAGAACTGGCCGTTGCTGGGTCGGAGTGTCTAGGCTGGGTATCAGTAGCCTGGTCCCTCTGGCAGGCCTGTGTGTTGGCGTTTCGCTGGAGAGTGTGACTTCGACCACCGTGTGTGTAACCAGTAGGAACAGGACCAGTAGAGACTTGAGGACCAGTGTCTAAGTTACTGTGGTCAACCTGTGAAGGACCACCAGGATATGACAAGCCAAGTTGCATCCTGGGATTGGAGTATGACTGTCCAGTCTGTGTGACCGTTTGTGGGTTGTTATTTTGAACTTGAGGAGCACTAGCACTGTTGGCTACATTGATGGCACTCCACTGCATTGTACTGTCCTGAGGGCTTGTAAATTGTTGCTGTGACTGTTGGTTGGGATGTTGACCATTAGTTGGATAGGAATTGAGATTGACGTGAACCGTGGGTAGCTGTGCGTTGCTATTTTGCTGGTTGTGTGGCAGTGTGTTAAGGTTAACACCGACCTGAGTAGAACCCGCTTGTATGAGAATGTTTGGATTGTTCGGGTGGTTTTGAGTCATCTGTGGGAGGGTGTCGAGTGTGTTGGCATTCTGAGGTGCAGCAGTGCGTGTGAAAGTGTTGTGGTCCTGCGTGGTGGCATTTCGTGGAAATGAATTGGCATTCTGATGTTGAGCATTGTGTGGGAACCCATTGCTGTTGGCATGGCCATTGTGTTGAAGTGTGTTAGTGTCACGTGGCGGTGTGTGTGTGTTTTCGCGGCCATCGGGTGGGACAGAGTGCTGGCCACCTAAAGTCCGGGTACCAGGTGGAGGGGGCTCTGGAGGCTGAAAAGGAGAGAGAAAGAGAAGAGCAAGAAAGAAATGGATTAATTGATGAAATAAAGTGCTTTCAGAATGATAATATTTTGGGGAAAAGATGAGTGTCTTACTGTAAGCATGAGGTCTGGGTGTCCCTTTTGTCCTGTGGCCTCCGGTCTTCGGTCAACTGTGATAAGCAACATTGTCACATACAATATTCAAACATAGAAACATATGTTTACATGAGCATCTGTACCACACACAACTGGAATCTTATACACAGGTCAACGTGAATGTTCAGACAGACAGACAGACAGACAGACAGACAGACAGACAGACAGACAGACAGACTCTCACTCACCTCTCCTCCAGCGCACCAGGAGTACGATGGCCATGATGATTAAGATCAGAGCGACCACACAGCCTATCACTATGCCAGCCACTGCCCCTGCACTGAGGCATGTGCCTGAGACAGAGGGGAACAGGGAAGGAAGGTGGGGGGGGGGGGGGGGAGACAGGGACAGAAAGAGTGGGAGGGAGGTGGAGACAGAAATTAATAATGATAATGTGTCACGGACACGGAGCCCAGACAGACAAATAGACGAGGTTTCAGAAAGAGAATGATGAAGTGATGGCAGGGGAAGAGAGGTGAGAGAGAACGAGTGGTGGAAATAAAGGGAAGAACAGTGAAGACAGCTGAAAGTCATAGAAAAAGAGTTTGATTCCCATTGCGAGAGCATTTGGTTGAATCAATCTTTCGCTGATGAGCTAGGCTGTGCCAAAATGTTCCCCTCTCTTCACTCAAAGATGGATGCCGCTGCGCCGTCCAAAACGAAACAGTCACCAGAATGAGTCACGGTAGTGGTCAAGGCCAGTGTTCGTCCCGCATAACTCACCCACGATGGCCAGGCCCGTCGCCTGCTCCGACGTGGCGCCCGTGATGGCGTTGCTAGCCACGCACTTGTATTGGCCGCTCTGGTTGGTGGAGAAGGTCTGGAGGCTGAACACGCCACTGTCTGGTTGTCCAGACGCCACGGGTTCATTGTTGTATTGCCAGGAGAAAGTGGCAGGGGGCAGGGAGTCGGACACGCAAGTGAGATGGATCGTCTGGCCTAGCACTGCATCCGCTCCTCCCACACAGTCTACCGGAGAATCATTGCTCAGCACGGGGGTGTCTGGACCATCTGGAGGTGGAGGGGAGGAGGGGGGGGGGGGGGGGGACATCAACAGACAGACTCAAAGACAAAGCATGTGGCTCACAGACTATCACAGTAAAGTTTCACCTCAAAATGAATGGGGACAATATTACGGGGGTTGGGTATGACTAGTAGCTTCGCGAGTTGCATGATACCGGAAGCTCATGCGGGATCAGTCGGCTCACGAGGCTTTATGAGTAGTGATATTATTGCTAATGAGAATTAGCCCTGTAGCCTATTTAGTAATGCACTTATGTGGCTAACTGGTAGTGACATTACTTGGTGTAATGTAGTTGAACAACTAGCTCATATCATTAGCATTTTTTTGACTGCTGGGCCATGTACATTAGGCACCAAACAGAAGAAAACAGACTAAAACAAGGAAAGACTTGAAAGTGCCCTAATTAACAGAACCCTGGACACTAGATAGTTACTCACAGTCAGAGCCGGACCACTGCATCTGGGGCCACAGTTTTCCCTGCAATTCTATACTTTTTTGCCATGGGGCAGAGAGAAACTTGTGCAGTCTTATAGCTAACCTCATGCTACTCTGTGACCACAGAGAGTCGGGACACCCGTTTAACGTCCCATCCGAAAGACGGCACCCTACAGAGGGCAATGTCCCCAATCACTGCCCCGGGGCATTAAGCTATTATTATACTGAACAAAAATGTAAACGCATGTAAAATGTTGGTCCCATGTTTCATTAGCTGAAATAAATAAAAGTACATTTCCCATTTGCACAAAAAAACATATTTCTCTAAAATGTTGAGCACAAATTGGTTACATCCCTGTTAGTGAACATGTCTCCTTTGCCAAAATAATCCATTCACCCAACAGGTGTGGAACATCAAGAAGCTGATCGTTACACAGGTACACTTTCTGCTGGAGACAATAAAAGGCCACTGTAAAATATGCAGTTTTGTCACACAACACAATTCCATAGATGTCTCAAGTTTTGAGGGAGCATGCAATTGGCATGCAGACTGCAGGAATGTCCACCAGAGCTGTTGCCAGAGAATTTGAGGTTCATTTCTCTACCATAAGCCGCTTCCAATGTCATTTTAGGGAATTTGGCAGTACGTTCAACTGGCCTCACAACCGCAGACCACGTGTAACCACGGCAGCCCAGGACCTCCACATCCGGCTACTTCACCTGTGGGATCGTCTGACACCAGCCACCCAGACAGCTGATGAAACTGAGGAGTATTTCTGTCTGTAATAATGACCTTTTGTGGGGAAAAATGAATTCTGATTGGCTGGGCCTGACTCTCCAGTGGGTGGGCCTATGCCCTCTCAGGCCCACACATGGCTGCACCTGTGCCCAGTCATGTGAAAACCATAGATTAGGGCCTAATGAATTAATTTCAATTGACTGATTTCCTTATATGAACTGTAACTCAGTAAAATTGTTGAAATTGTTGCAGGTTGCTTTTAAATTTTTGTTCAGTATATTTCTTTTTACCAGAGGAAAGAGTGCCTCCTACTGGCACTCCAACACCACTTCCAGCCACATCTGATCTCCAATCCAGGGACTGACCAGGACCGACCGTTCTTAGCTTCAGCAGTGGGGTGCAGTGGGGTGAGGTTTAGAGAAAATTGTGCCGTCATATAGCTAATCTCATGCTATTCTACACACTTTGCCATTATGAGGCTGAGAGAAAATATTGCAGTTTTAAAGCTAATTTATGGTTAATTACAATCCTACACATTTTGCCATGACTTATCAAGTGTTCATATGCCATCTAATCACCCCTGGATTACCCCTGCATGCCAAGTCTGGAATCCGACCCTGTTCACTGGCCCTGCTCACTGTGTGGCTTATGTTATCAGCATTAGCAGCTGGGCCTGCAATGACTCACAGTAAACTGTGAGGGTCTTTGAGGCGGTCTGAGCACTGACAAGGTTAGCGACGGTGCAGGAGTAGACCCCGGCATCTTCCCTCCTGGCTGGGTTGATCACCAGGTCGCCCCCTTTGATAGTGACCCTGGAGTTCGAGGTGAGAACAGAGCCCCCTTTACCCCACATCACACTGGTCTCTGTCCCCTTGGTCCAGGTACAGCGCACAGACACATTGCCCCCCTCCAGAGCCACTGACGGCACAAACATAGTCACGCCATCCACTGCATCTAGGGTGGGGAGAGAAGATAAGCAAGGGAGATTATAGACTGGTCCCAAATCGGTTAGTGTTGTCTTCATAACTCCTATGGTCATTGACTACTCTTATGGTCATGCCAACTCCTATGGTAATTGTTACCTCCTATAGTCATTATCATGCCACAAACTATTATTGGACCAGGCTAGTGAATACTGGAGTAGTAGACTGATTTGGAGATACACACAGGGAGAGCTTTTGAATTAGCCATTATTGGGCTTTCACAGTGTGACCACAGACAGAGGGGGATTCAATTCAAGCTTCAAAATATGCTGAAAAATAGAGGGACACTTAGTGTTTTCTGCCTAAACTAATTTTGTTTAATGAAAATAATGGGCTGGGAGAAGAAGCAACATCCAGACATGGGAGCAGATGGTAAATAAAGGGGCAGATGGCAAAAGTGGCTTTCAAGATGCCAATAAGCGCTAGGCCTGGACTGAGAATATAAAGATAGAAGTGCTATCTGTGGCTAAAAATAACAGTAATAACAAACACTAACAGGTCTGGGCAAACAAGTGGCTATAATCACATTACACTTCAAGCTCGATTTTCCACCACTGCTATTCACTTCTGTAATTCTCCCTCCCATCCTCCTCCTTTCTCTCCCACACTACATCCCTCCTTCCTTTCCTCCCTCCTTCCCATCCTCCTCCTTTCTCTCCCCCACTACATCCCTCCTTCCTTTCCTCCCTCCCTCCCATCCTCCTCCTTTCTCTCCCCCACTACATCCCTCCTTCCTTTCCTCCCTCCTTTTCTCCCTCCCTCCTTTCCTCCCTCATTTCCTCCCTCCTTACCGAATACTCTGAGCTGTATAGACCTTGAGTTTTGGGCCAGGCCCGTGGTGGGCGAGGGGTCCACCTGCACTGTGTAGTTCCCCGCGTCTCCCAGCTGGGCACTGCTGATACGGAGCTGGGTGGCTGTGATGGTGACCCTGCCCTGGTACTGGGCCACAGTGTTGAGCACCGCACTGCCCCCCACCCACAGCCCCAGGGGGGTCACCCCACCTGGGTACCCCCATGTGATGGAAAACACCTGGGACACTGTGACCACCGTGAAGACCGCATCGGTGCCAGTCTGCACCAGGACTGGATCTGACTTAAACTGGATTGAGACCAGGTCCTGGGAGAAAGTGACAGATATGATGACTGGAATGTAAGAAAGGGGGGAGAAGAATACAATGACTATCACTTCTTTACCTGCTTAATTTCTTACAGTGATTATAACAAGTTATAACACTAGTATGAGAGTGTTTGAGGGGTATAGTTGGGGGAATTTAATTACTTTGTAAGCATATAAAAGGCCCCAAAAGTCTTCAGCAGATGAATTATACTAAATCAAATCAATATGCTCAGTCATGGTGGATTGACTTTACAAGGTGTGCATGAGAAGGACACAAATTGAGATGAATTGCACCGAGGTTCCCTCATTGATCATTTGCAGTAAAACAGCAGCACACTTTTAAAGTAGAGGTGGATACTGGATAGAGAAAGTATGACTCAGAGGGTGTGTCCCAAATGGCACCCTGTTCCCTTTATAGTGCCCTACATAGGGTTCCGATCAAGGCCCACAGGGCTCTGGTCAAAAGTTGTGCACTGTGTGGTGGAATAGGGTGCCATTTGGGAAACAGTCATGGAAGAGCTGATAAGCCTTTGGACATTGTGTGGTAAAATATCACACACCCTGATAAAGGTTGTTAAGCCAAAACTTTGGTTGAATAAATTCACAAGGAGAGATGAGTGTGTGACTTTATTTTTCATTTATGCGATAGAACACAAAGACTAAGAATGCAGCCGAGCTGGGAAGGAGTCATTGTTTCTGTCACCTTGGAATTTCCCAAAAATGTAGAGCTACTAGTCCAACCTCTCCCACATTTTAAAAACACACACGTCAGCATTCTTTCCACAGGCACACCCTTTTGGTCAGCTTTAGGTTAGGTTACTCAGTTAAGTCAACATTGAAGCCCCTGTCAGAAAATTTAGGGAGGAGAGATGCCTTACCTGCCAATGACAGAACTACAGGAAGCAGGTGTAAGTTCATCACATAGTCAGGAAAGCCTGTGGAGGATTTTTGACTCAGACTCAAATCACAACTAAATTGAAGTGAATGAAATGTGTCTGTTTAAGACTAATTAAAACACAGAAAGAAAGAAACCCAGGCTGTGTTCTTCTGAAATCACAAATAGGACATGCTAGTAGCTTAGCGTGCTAGCATTCTAAACCTGACAGAGTACATAAGATGAAGATTGTGAATAAACTCACTTTCACTTAATTCAAAACATGTCTTGAAAGATTTTCAATGTCAATACTTACGACAGACTTTTCTCTTTTCTCTCATGTTTCATTTGTAAAAGCCATAAGCAGACTTTTGGCAAACCAGTTTGTTTAAGTGTGAAAGGTTTCACTTACTGTTTTCTCCACGCTCACCTGTCTCCGCCGGTGTATTCATTAGGCCACACCTTAGTAAAACCTCTTGCAATGGAAAATGTTGCGCACTAAAAATAAGAGTTTCTTATAGGACGAATTCAGATAGGTCCATCTCTGTTTCACCCCTTTTCTTCTGTTTGGTTCCTAGTGAATACACCCTTGTCTTGCAGACACACCTGTCCTCTTAAAGGGATCGTTCACCTCAATTACTTGAAAGCAGCATTGTGAGCCTATGGGCCAAGAGAGCACGCAATCCATACTGGGTTTGTTTATTAAGGCACACCAGCTACAAACATCAGTAGCTGATGACAATTGAAGTGAACAAACACCAGTTAGTTTCCATTCAAAATCACAACCATATCCTGCTGTCCTTTCTCAGTTAGCACTTGTGGGAATAGTTGTGGAAAAACCTCAAAAAAAGTATAATTCAAGAGCAAGTTTTACCTGTGCTGAATACTTTACACATGCTCCACTTATAAATGTGTGGAGCTGAATTTCTTTTGAGGTGATTGGATTGTGAAAATACAAATGTCTAAGTGCTGCCCTATAGCAGAGACAGGGAATGATCAAACCTATGGTCAACATGCATTGTAGTTCCTTGAGAAAGATACATTCATTAACAACAACTGTAAGTGAGAGCTCGAAGAGGAAAGTAGGCGGCAGTGTAAGGAGCATGCACATGTACACATCCCAATGAAGACAACGCAAGGGCGTAACACAAAGCATTGTTACGTTTATAGGTGCATCAGTGAATTTAGCACAGCGATGAAAGAATGGAGCTCTTGATTGGGCCTAGTAGCCAAGTCTTACTTATTGTTTCTGTGCATTCTTTCTGCACCAATCTACTGGTAGTAGATCACTTCAGGCCCGTAGCTACATAGGACACAGAGGTCCAGACCACTAACTTATTTCTGTTTTTTTCTAAAACCAGTTATCTAAACTTCTAGTAATCATGTCGAAAATCACCGATCGGGCATGCAGGGCCATGTGCCCAGGGGCCCTGACCTCCAGCGGGCCCCCATTGATTTTGCTAGTCACTCGCCATCAGATATCATATTAAACATGGCGTAAGTCTGCAAAATGTGTTGAATTTCTGAAAATGTTATTTTTAAACTGCAAAAAATGCCTCCCCAGCCCATGGCAAATGTGTTGAAAATATTGAAGAAATGGAGACAATCTCTAACATCCAAAGCATGGACACCGAGACAGAGGGACAGGGACGGCGGGTGACATGCATACCCATAGATAGTTTAACCTGACATCAAGCCCTCTAGACTGAGGCAACTAGAAAATGTAATTTCCTAGAGAAAATGTATGCTTGCGCGTCTTGCATTATTTATGGTTGTGAAATACGTTGTAGTGGGTGTAAAATAAAGCTTGTAGGCTTACTATTATCCCTAGTAGGGGTAGTGTTGATGACTTCAGTAGTAATGGTACTGATGGTAGTAATAGGGTTGCCATAGGCATATGGGTTAGTTAGTGAACTTGCTGAAATCAAGGACACTAATGCCATACTTATTACATTTGCCTCCCGCTGGCACCTGTAGCACCAACACCAAAATCTATGACAAAGGGAACATCATAAGAGCAAGCTGATAAACTGTGGAAGAGAAAATGTACCATTTAGCCGACTGTTCATAAAAACGTCAATATTCAGACCACTAGCGGTCAGTGTTTTTAGATAGGGGATCATGTAGACCTCCCTCTGTAGTAGTAGGGTCTTGATGCTGCCTCCTCTGTGAAGCGTATCAATGATATTATGCCGGACCATATACAACAGACCCTGGCCAACCTTAGTGGGCTTAGCTCAACACGGCTAGAAGTCCCAACAAAAATTTTATTTTATTTAAAAAAAAAATGTATTTAACTAGGCAAGTCAGTTAAGAACAAATTCTTAATTATAATGACGGCCTACCCCGGCCAAACCCTAACCCGGGCGACGCTGGGCCAATAGTGCGCCGCCATATGGGACTCCAAATCACGGTGGGATGTGATACAGCCTGGAATCAAACCAGGGTCTGTAGTGACGCCTCTAGACCGCTGCGCCACTCAGGAGCCCAGTGAAATGCCCAGATAGCTGCTCAGTTAGTGGCAGTAATCCCTGCCCAGCTCCCTGGACATACACTACATGATCAAAAGTATGTGGACGTTGAACGTCTCATTCCAATATCATGGGCATTAATATGGAGCTGGTCCCCCATTTGCTGTTTTAACAGCCTACACTCTTCTGGGAAGGCTTTCCACTAGACGTTGGAACATTGCTGCGTGGACTTGCTTCCCTTCAGCCACAAGAGTATTACTGAGGTCAGGCACTGATTTTGGGCGATTAGGCCTGGCTCGCAGTCGGCATTCCAATTCATCCCAAAGGTGTTTGATGGGGCTGAGTTTAGGGCTCTGTGCCCTAGACATAGTTGGCACTATGCATTTGGGCTGGTAGTGTTTTCCTGGAATTCGCCATACCCATATTTTTCCGTCGGACAGCCAGATGGTGAAGCATGATTCAACACTCCAGAGAACGCATTTCCCATTTCTGGCCATGGAAGCTCATTTCATGACGCTCCCAACAAACAGTTCTTATGCTGACGTTGCTTCTAGAGGTAGTTTGGAACTAGTGAGTGTCGCAACCGAGGACAGATGTATTTTTTACGCGCTACACGCTTCAGCACTTGGCGGTCCCGTTCTGTGAGCTTCTGTGGCCTACCACTTCGCGGCAGAGCCGCTGTTGCTCTTAGACGTTTCCATTTCACAATAACAGTACTTACAGTTGACCGAGGCAGCTCTACCAGGGTAGAAATTTGACAAACTGACTTGTTGGAAAGGTGGCATCCTATGACGGTGGCACATTGAAAGTCACTGAGCTCTTCAGTGACCATTCTACTGCCAATGATATTGCATGGCTGCGTGCTCAATTTTATACACCTGTCAGCAACGGGTGTGGCTGCAATAGACAGATCCACTCACTGGAAGGGCTTTACACATACTTTTGTATATATAGTGTAGTCCCATGGTCGAAGCGTGACAGGAGACAACCTGAAAGCAAGCCAATTAAAGTTTGACAGTTTAACAAATTTCCCCTGTCTCATGGCTAGAACTTCCTCCAAAAGGCAACAGTAAGGCGAATGTGGTAAAAATGCAGTGAGTAAGGCAGGAAGACAAGTTGACCAGCATGCTGCACAACAAGCATCAGCGGAGGTCTTGACCATGGCCATTTGTCCCGTCCTCACTGGCCACCGAGATCAGTGCCCCGTGACACACCAAACACCAAATGTTGTCTGTTTCCCATAGTTGGCGGCAGGTGTGTGAGAACTGGTTAAGACTGTGGATAAAGATTTGGATTTGGACTTTTCCAATTCGAGAGGCCCCAGCCACACCTGACGAGCTTCGGGATAACTTAAACCATGTCGACATTGCCATGGTTTCTTTGAATGATATAATTCTATTCAGGGAGAATGAGAAACTTTCAGAGACCCAATTAAGGGCATTGGCCCTTTGTGAGAAACTCTGCAGTTCTCATTCCCTGTCTACCAATGCAGAGGACACATACCAACTCCACCTAGACACGAGGTTATTAGCATTCTGGTCTTCTCATTCTTAACAGAGAATGCAACCGAGTCTACTTTGGGAACAATAAACTCTGAAACCAGCAGTATATTTGTGAACAATCTGTTGTCCCACATGGAGGATTAATCTTCCTCTGGTATACCTTCTTTGTACTCTGTGAGATCGGTGATGATATCACTATTAGTGCTAGAACTGGGTCCTTTTGAAGTCTCCCTATTATGTCGCATCACTGTAAGTTTCAGGCTAAGGCTGTGAGTGCAGTAACCGAGATGCTCATTAGTTCATCTACAGAGTCCAATTTATTTATTAGTGACCAGTCATACTCTGTCAGCTGCACTGTCCGTTCAACATGGAGAGGAGTCGGACTTATTGGAATGTTTATCCATTACCTGCAAAGACTTAAGAAATCTGTCCCCAAACTTGTCAGTGCTGACCAGATTGAGGCTGTGATCTCAGAGACCGGTCTTGACCTCCAGACCAGGCCCAAGTTCCCCAAGGGTTGGTTCCGCTCTGCTGCTGCTAGCTTTTATAACAATGTGAGTGTCAAGGTGGACAAGTTCATCTTTCCCATTGACACTATTGATCTCAGACTAAGTCAGGGATTCAGATCATTCCCTGCTCACAAACAGTGGTTTGGGTTCCATGTTCTGCAGCGTTGGAACGGTGTTCAACCATGATGCCTCTGTTGAGATATACATCACAGCACCACTGAACAACTCCCCTGTGTTACGTCTGAATGAGACAAGATGTGTGTCTGATCACACTGTGGGCTCAGAGAGTGTTGAAGACCAGTATAATTCTATCCTGAGTTGCACCTCTTCCACCATGCCCATAATCCCATACGACCAGCCAACATCCCCATTACTAGCCTCACAGTTAAGCCAGAGAAAGCTAGTGTTGGATGTTTTGACAGCACAATGAGTAGAGAGAGCCTGGACAAGGAGCTGAAAGCTATCCAGAGCACCTCCTCATTTGCAAGTATCACTGATTTTCCCACAACTAAGGGAACACCCTCCCTCACGGACAGAACCCGTCGGGTCATTAAAGCACTGTAGAAAGGAGCTAGAAGTGGCACAACCAGCCTTGTCTCCCAGTCAGAGATGTTAGATAAGGTCACCAGGGTAGTATGTTGGCAGCATGGGAGGATGCAGCTTCAGCTGAGTGAAAGCTTCAGGCCCTTCTCTCCACAGGCATCCGCCGGCCATTCATAGACCACCTGTTGGAGCAGATATGCAGCTTCCTTCTGCAGGACAGTGTCTTCAGTGGCCTATAGAGCTAAGTCTGATTCTGCTCTCCTGAGCAGAAGGCAGATAGGTGAGCTCCAGAGGGAGCCATAGGCAGAGTCATTCACAGAGCCTTCACAGAGCAGTCTGACTAGACGCGAGCTAAGTTAACGTTGTTTTGTTCTTTTTGGCTTTTTTCTGCCTGCAAACACACTGGATGATTCAGAATCCATTGAAGAGCTTGAGCAATTCATTGACGAGAGATACGTACGAACTCAAAGTAACATGTCACTGGTTTCAGAGGATTCAAGCATTGTTAAGGATAACCAACAAACCCAAAATCAACAAAAACAAACCAAAACCAGGTTGGCCAAGCGGTATCAACGATGGAACCTAACCATCCCTTAGTAAGAGTGGAGAGTGGGGAGAGGTTTACTGATATGGATGTTGACTTGTTAAAATCCATCAATGAAAGGCTTGCCAAACTTGATATCTTGGATATATACGAGAGGATCTCAATAGAATTCAGTCTAGAATTCAGCCAACGTCAGATTGATGATCTAAGGAAAGAGAACACGGCGCTGAAAGGTACTGTAGACTCTATTCATAGCAAGGTGGAGGTGGTGCAAAGGGAGAACAAACAACTTAAAGAAACATTGCTTGATGTACAGTGTCGATCAATGTGGGACAATCTAATATTCTCAGGGGTACCAGAAAATGACAACAGCAGAGGCTGTGAGGACACTGTCTGAGACTTTATGTCAACTCAACTGAAACTGCCCACTGATGTTGTGCGTAATGTCACTTTCTCCAGAGTCCATAGAATGGGTAAGGCCTCTGGGAATAGGCCATGGGCTATTATTGCATGTTTTGACAAATTTAAGCAAAAGGAAATGACGAAGAACATGGGGAGAGAACTCAGAAACAGTGATTTTGGAATGAATGATCACTTCCCCACCGAGATCAATGAAAGGAGAAAAAAATGTATCCCATCATGAAGGAAAAGCGTAGCCTGAATCAACGAGTCTCCATGGTGATGGAGAGACTTTACATCAACTGGCAACTGTATCAGGACTCTAGAGTAACTCCCTGGCTATTTTAATGTAATGTTCAAATCTGAGTTTGTGTTGTAGTGTACAACTTCAACTATAATGAATACATGCTCTATTGATCTCCACTATAATGAATACATGCTCTATTGATCTCCACTATAATGAATGCATGCTCTATTGATCTCCACTATAATGAGTACATGCTCTATTGATCTCCACTATAATGAATACATGCTCTATTGATCTCCACTATAATGAATACATGCTCTATTGATCTTCACTTGATAAGGAAAGGGCTGCATATAGCTCAGGTTAATGTATGTCGCCTTCCTAACAAAATACATGAGGTTTTTAACTTGGTCAACATAAATAATATTCATATTTTGGCTTTGACCAAAACGCATTTAGATGCATCTGTAAATGATGGACAAATGAACATTCAAGGATATTGTCTAGTGAGAAGGGACAGGAATAGGAATGGTGGGGGTGTAGCTCTGTACATTCAGAATCATATACCTTTTAAGAGAAGGTATGACCTTAATGTATGTCAAATAGAGGCACTATGGGCTCAGGTACATCTGCCTCACCAGGCACCCATATTGGTAGGATGTGTGTATAGACCTCCTAGCTCTAAGGTGTTCTATCTGGATGACTTATGTACTGGGTTTGGCCAGGCCACAGATAGCAACAGAGATGTATTTATCTTGGGTGATTTCAATATAAATGGGAAGGATCATAATAATTCGAATAGAACTAAATTTATGAGATATGCCGAGAACTGTGGTTTGAAACAAATGGTTAATGATACTACTAGATCATCAACTAGGTTGGGTCATCGTTCAGACACGTGCATTGATCTGATCTTCTGTAATATACAATTGCAATGCTTAAAAGCCAGATCAATACCAGTGGGCTGGACAGACCATAATATTGTGTCCATAACCATGAACACCGAGGTTCCAAAGAAACCCCCAAGGATTGTGGTCAAGATAAATTTTTAAACATTTAATCATGAGCTATTTCAAAATGATTTGGCTGCTGTACCTTGGGAGCTGATTTATCTAGAGGATGATTTAAATCACACTACAGAATGTTTTATTGATTTGCTCACTGAGGTAATGGACCATCATGCCCCAGTAAGAAAGAGTACAGTTGGGGCTCGTCCGTCTCCATGAATTGATGATGAACTGGGTGAGGCTTTTCTCAAAGAAATATGGCAAAAGCCTTAGCAGACAAATCAGAACTAGAAATTGATTAACAGAATTATTGAACATTACGTAATTATGCAGTTAGATTGAATCGTAAGAAAAAAACGTTATTTTACAACAATGCTTTTATTGATTGTAAAAATTATTCTTAAGAGGTATGGAATACAGTTAAGGGCTTACTTGGTACATCTATCTCATCATGCCAATCTAGTGTGGAGATTGGCGGGAGAACAATAAGAAAACGAGCTGATATTGCCAATTATTTAGCAGATTTTTTTTTACAAAGAAAATGTATTTAATGAGCAATAATGTAAACACACATTCTTCCAAACAAGCTACTGTCCAATGGATTGATGGTCATACACTGCTCAAAAAAATAAAGGGAACTCTTAAACAACACAATGTAACTCCAAGTCAATCACACTTCTGTGAAATCAAACTGTCCACTTTGGAAGCAACACTGATTGACAATATATTTCACATATTGTTGTGCAAATGGAATAGACAACAGGTGGAAATTATAGGTAATTAGCAAGACACCCCCAATAAAGGAGTGGTTCTGCAGGTGGTGACCACAGACCACTTCTCAGTTCCTATGCTTCCTGGCTGATGTTTTGGTCACTTTTGAATGCTGGCGGTGCTTTCACTCTAGTGGTAGCATGAGACGGAGTCTACAACCCACTCAAGTGGCTCAGGTAGTGCAGCTCATCCAGGATGGGACATCAATGCAAGCTGGGGCAAGAAGGTTTGCTGTGTCTGTCAGTGTAGTGTCCAGAGCAAGGAGGCGCTACCAGGAGACAGGGCAGTACATCAGGAGACGTGGAGGAGGCCGTAGGAGGGCAACAACCCAGCAGCAGGACCGCTACCTCCGCCTTTGTGCAAAGAGGAGCAGGAGGAGCACTGCCAAATGACCTCCAGCAGGCCACAAATGTGCATGTGTCTGCTCAAACGGTCAGAAACAGACTCCATGAGGGTGGTATGAGGGCCCGACGTCCACAGGTGGGGGTTGAGCTTACAGCCCAACACCGTGCAGGACGTTTGGCATTTGCCAGAGAACACCAAGATTGGCAAATTCACCACTGGCACCCTGTGCTCTTCACAGATGAAAGCAGGTTCACACTGAGCACATGTGACAGACGTGACAGAGTCTGGAGACGCCGTGGAGAACGTTCTGCTGCCTGCAACATCCTCCAGCATGACCGGTTTGGCGGTGGGTCAGTCATGGTGTGGGGTGGCATTTCTTTGGGGGGCCGCACAGCCCTCCATGTGCTCGCCAGAGGTAGCCTGACTGCCATCAGGTACCGAGATGAGATCCTCAGACACCTTGTGAGACCATATGCTGGTGCGGTTGGCCCTGGGTTCCTCCTAATGCAAGACAATGCTAGACCTCATGTGGCTGGAGTGTGTCAGCAGTTCCTGCAAGAGGAAGGCATTGATGCTATGGACTGGCCCGCCCATTCCCCAGACCTGAATCCAATTGAGCACATCTGGGACATCATGTCTCGCTTCATCCACCAACACCACGTTGCACCACAGACTGTCCAGGAGTTAGCGGATGCTTTAGTCCAGGTCTGGGAGGAGATCCCTCAGGAGACCATGCGCCACCTCATCAGGAGCATGCCCAGGCGTTGTAGGGAGGTCATACAGGCACGTGGAGGCCACACACACTACTGAGCTTCATTTTGACTTGTTTTAAGGGCATTACATCAAAGTTTGATCAGCCTGTAGTGTGGTTTTCCACTTTAATTTTGAGTGTGACTCCAAATTCAGACCTCCATGGGTTGATAAATTTGTTTTCCATTGATAATTTTTGTCTGATTTTGTTGTCAGCACATTCAACTATGTAAAGAAAAAAGTATTTAATAAGAATATTTCATTCATTCAGATCTAGGATGTGTTATTTTCGTGTATTATGAGCAACAAGACCTGCTCTTTTAGTCTACAAATGGTGTCAGTAGAGGAAGTGTTAAACCTATTGAAGTCATTACCCACTGGTAAATCTACATGGACAATTTTTTACTTCGCTATGGTGCTCCCCAGATTGCAGCTCCACTAAAATACATATTCAATTGGTCACTGGAAAAGGCGTGTCCTTTTCCGAAAGACAGCAAAGAACCCATTACTCCTGCCAAGTCAACCAATTAGTCTACTCCCTTCACTCAGTAAGATATTGGAGGGTATTGTGAGTAAACAAATATGGGAATACATGGAAAAGAATGATCTGATTACAGCCAATCAGCATGCTTATCGCAAAAAACATTCCATTACCAATGACCAGTGGTTCAATGCTATGGATAATGGCAGGTTTGTTGGTGCACTATTTTTAGATTTTAGTGCAGCATTTGATTTAGTGGATCATGAAATAATTTTGACTAAATTAATGCATTATGGTTTTAAGGAGGTAGCATTGAATTGGGTACAGTCATATCTAACTGACAGGAAACAGTCCACCTATATCAACGGTTCATTTTCTTCCCCTCGTGCTTTAAACTTTGGAGTACCGCAAGGCAGCTGCCTTGGGCCACTTCTTTATTTAACATATACCAATGACCTTCCTTATACCTTATCTGAAACTCAAGCTACTATATTTGCAGATGATACTACAATTTATACAGCAAGACAATCGGTTCAACAGGTGCAGCAAGCTTTACAAGGAGATTTGGAGCATATCAGGGAGTGGGTTCGTTGGAACAAACTTGTTTTAAGCACCAAGAAAACCAAAGTTATGTTAGTCCGTTCCACTAGGAAAAGGCCAACACAGCATGGGATACAATTAAGTATGGGAGGAGTACAAATTGAGGAAGTGGCAGAAACCAAACTACTAGGAGTGCAGCTAGATAACTGCTTATCATGGTTATCTCAAATAACTCATCTATGTAAAATAAATATTAAAACAGCATGCATGATCAGGAGGATAGCTAAATATTTACCAGGAAAGATTCTTAAGCAAATAACACAAGCATTATTTGAGAGTCAGGTGAATTACTGTTCTGTGGTCTGGGGAAATGCATCAGCAAGTCAAATTAGGAGGCTGCAGATTGCACAGAACAAAGAGGCAAGGATTGTTTTAAGGTGGAGATACGGTTCTTTTGTTGTAGTCATGCGCAATGCTCTTGGTTGGTCATCAATCAACAAGATAATTGAAAGCATGCTTATTTTATTTCATAATATACATCATTTAAAACGGCCAAACTCTATTCACAACGGTATTCAGTTAGTAAGAGACAGACATTCAGTAAATACCAGGAATAGATTGTCCACCATGTTATCCAGACAGAAAAGAGAAATAGGCAAAAGAACATTTCGATTTAGAGCAATAAAGAAATGAATAATTTAACTGAGCAAACCAGAAACCTTTCAATATATACATTTAAACAGTACTTTAAAACAATTTAAATGTAATACATAGGAAAGTTGTGCTGGACTATGGTAGATGAAGAACACATATATATTTTTAGACTGTTATTTATCAGGTCAAAATGTTCCTGTATTATGTCTGTTTGTATAAGTGTGTTATATGTGAAAATGTGTTTGTATTATAAATTGTATTTTAATGTTTAAGGACTCTTGGAAGATTAGTCCAAGTGAGGATTAAAAAAGATCCAAATCAAATCAAATCTCTTAAATCCTTTCTAGAGCACTTGCTCAAAGACCTCCTTTCTCCTCATGATCCCAACCAGAGCGAGCGATCCAGTGGTTCCAGGGTTCAGGCCGTCGCCAAACCTAGCCTCCCCACAGCCAAACCAGAAACAACTGTGAAGAGCAAGAAGATGTCCTTTCTTCAAAGAAAAGGGTAGTGTACATTTCCTTTGATTATCCAGAATTAGTTCACATTGTGTGCATGTAATCCGTATGGGTAACTGATGAAGTCAAGAGAAAATGTCAATTCCGGAAAATAGCAGAATAAATTGTCAGGTTATATTTTATGTTAATTGTCTTCCTCTGTTTACATGTAAAAAATCAGAGTGGCAACAACGTGGATCCATGCCCCTGCTGTTGCTGTGGACTATAACAGTGAATATCAGTATTGACCTCTCTCTCTTTGTGGCAATTCTCTACATGCACATACAATAGGGACATTATTCAAAATGTCTTACCATTTTGGTGTTGGTGATGTTGAATGAAATGAATACTGAAAATAACAAAAGAGTTGTAGTGTTAATATTTATTTCAAACCCTAAAGCAATTACCACCTTCATCTGATCATCTGTCCAGGTGCAATACATACAGTATTTGCTTGACTGATATTCTAAAGAAATGTTCTGGTTTTCATTCTCCAGGGTTACGACACAACAGATGACACCAGCACTTGAAGAGAGTTTTTCCCGTGTGTATCAAAAATGGTCCACCACCCAAAGGACATCCAGCCGACGTGACACAACTAAGGGAAGCATTGGAGTCAATATGGGCCAGCATCCCTTTGGAACACTTTCGACACCT
Source organism: Oncorhynchus clarkii lewisi (assembly GCF_045791955.1). NCBI lineage: Eukaryota > Metazoa > Chordata > Actinopteri > Salmoniformes > Salmonidae > Oncorhynchus > Oncorhynchus clarkii. The sequence continues at coordinate 32,174,672 of NC_092149.1, forward strand.
TCTAGTCCATGCCCGAACAAATTATGGCTGTTCTGAGGGCAAAGGTTAGAGGGGGGATCCGTATTAAGGTGTTCCTAAAGTTTATCGTTAAGCCGGTGTCACGTCTTGGACCCTACCATTTATTTGTCAGTGTCTTATGGATGCATTTGGTCATGCGTGCACATGAAAGTGTGTACGGGGATGGACATGTGTCTAGGCGGGTGGATGTGCATCTGCTTGTCTGCGCGGATGGACATGGGCTCAGTAGGCCCAGAGGGTAACGTGGCTCCTTACTTAGGTGTCTGAACATCTTTGACAGTATAGATAATTGTTTGAGAGTGGATCTCTATGTATTCGAAGGGATGCTGTTGTTATGAATGTGACTTGGGTCTCTACTCTTTATTCAGCATTGATGTTGACTGATATGTATGAATTTCAATATCTTTCCTGCAACAACAACGAAAAAGTACCCTAACGTCATCCTTGAGTAATGATTCCACAATAGAAAATGACTCAAGTAAAGGTCAACCAGTAGAATACTACTTGAGTAAAAGTCTAAAAGGTATTTGGTTTTAAATATACTTAAGTTCCTTAGGAATGTAGTGAAGTAAAAAGTCAACATTGTCAAAAAATTGTTTTAAATAAAGTACAGATACCCCAAAAATCTACTCAAGTTATACTTTCAAGTATTTTTACTTAAGTACCTTACAACACTGGCAATTAATGTAGGAATGATAATTGAAAACAGCGAGTGTCTTGAAAATACTGTTTCATCCAATGTAGAGTTCTAGCAGAAGTCTGGAATTGTTTCCTTTTTGAAGGACATTTGTGTGCCTGGCACAGTATCCATACAAAGATGAATTAAAATGCATGAATATTCAGTCAGGAGTACGAGCTGGAACAAGGGAGTAGGAGTTACAGTAGGAGTTACTCCCTGTTACTCCCCTAGCTCCTGCCATACTGGACTGTGAAAAGGGAAGAACTGGTTCAACACTTACATACAGTATCTATTTTAAGTGCCGGTATGCATTGAGTTTGTCCTTCAACCGGGAAATATTAGGCAAGAAAACAGAAACACATCAAGCTGACCTGACTTTTGTATTACTGAATAACCTGGATGCTTCTGTTTTAGTTGTCATGTTTGGCATGACAACAAGTTGAAATGAGTGCTACAACGGAATCACTGGCACCCAGGCAAGTGTTACAATCAACAGTAACCGTGAGCTCAAGGTTTGACTAGCCAACTGAGCACTGGAATTTGGCTATGTTTAGAATGTCTGATAATATCAGGTACAAAATAATGAACGGAAGAGATTGACAGGAAAAGGATACAGTATTACGTAATATAGGACGCCGCCACAGAAATAGACTCCATGTCTCATTGTACAATAGTACAGAACCATACAGAGAGGGTTCAAATGTTTCATGAAAGGTTTGCATATTTTGATAGCGATTCAAACCTTCGGTAAACTAAATGGCGCAGAGTCAAGAGAGTTAAGAGACGGAAGAGCAGCTACTGCTGTGGATACATTCTCTTGTGAGTAGAATACTCCTCCTTTTCTCTTTCTCCTTTTCCTTTCCAACCTGTTTTGTTCTCATCTACAGTGCCTTCGGAAAGTTTTCAGAACCTTTGACTTTTTCCACATTTTGTTACATTCCAGACAGGGTTGGGTAAGTTACTTTCTAAATAAAATCTGTTACAGTTACAAGTTACCTGCCCAGAATTGTAATCAGAAACTTAACTTTTGCATTACCCAAACTCAGCAACGTAATCTGAAGAGACATTAAGAGACATTAGAAGAAGACAAACATGTATGTCACCAATTGAACAACATCTATTGCAGGATAATTCCATGTTAAAGTTTATATAGCTGGCCATACTGTATATGAATGCTACATTTTACTTTATGGGTTGGGTATGTAGGCTTCTTCTAACCCATCCCTTTCTACTACATATAATAATACCATTAAATGATATCTTTACATTAAGAACCAAAGTCTATCAGAAGTCCAGTCATTCCAATAAATGTAATACCCCTTGATCTTCAAGAATAGGATTTGGAAATATGGTATAGACTAGCCAAATTGTTTTCCCTGAGCATGACCCCAAATGTAAGGACTTATTAGCCAGCCCTACTCTGTTGATTTTGTTGTCATGGAGGACTGATTGGGCTCGTTGATTCGAGATGAAAAATAAATGGAATTGCATGCTTTGCCAAGAGTGTGCAAAACTGTCATCAATGCAAAGGGTGGCTACTTTGAAGAATCTAAAATCTAAAATATATTTTTGATTTGTTTAACACTTTTTTGGTTACTACATTATTCCTTATTTGTTATGTCATAGTGTTGATGTCTTCACAATTATTCTACAATGTCGAATCAAGTAAAAATAAAGAAATACCTTTGAATGAGTAGGTGTGTCCTGACTTTTGAAGGCTACTGTATGTATAATTTATATATCCAAGAATGGATGTAGCAACTACAGATTGCCCATTTAAGTATATCAAAAGTGTGCAAGTTTGAGCATGTGTCTATTAGCCCTATGGATATTGTTGTTTTTATCAGCATGAATTAGAAGAAAAAAAAAGCCCCACTTTTAAAAGCCCCACTTTTATTCCATAGGCTGGGTTCTGCACTATGTAGCTGTTGTAAGAGCGCATTTTTCAATGGCTGTCCACTGGTTTCAAAAACAGGGATTGATAGGCCGTTTAAACTTCTTGAATTCAACCATTATTGGGTTCAAATACACATTTAGATTTGTGAACAGCCATCCACAACAACCACAAGGCGCAAATAGCTAAGTGAGAGAGCAGCAGTGTGATGCCCATCAATGCGCTATGTAGATATCAATAATAAGTGATATCCGTATCGTCGTAGAATACACCACTACTGTCAACTTTACTTCCAAGCGTTTATTCAAATTGGATAACCTTTGGATGCCGACAGCAGTCACACCATTGGAAGACATAGCTTGGACTATAGCCTACAAACGCCTATTCCTGCTCATTTCCCGCGGTCCATCAAACGCATTTGATGTAGCATCATAATGGTCTGATCAGACTCGCTCAGGTGGAACAAACTTAAACTTGCACCATTTTTCAATGCTGATTTGAATGTCATTGAGAAAACGGAAAAGTGTCAAAGCTTTTTTTGCGCAAACATCCTTTCTAAATGTAAAAGTAATCATCTAGCTTTTCAAAAGTATCGGTAGTCTGATTACAATATTTTTGCAGGTAATGTAATGGATTACAGTTCCGTTTTTTGCACATGTAATCCACTACTCCCCAACCCTGATTACAGCCTTATTCTAAAATGGATTAAATACAGAAAAAAATCCTCAGCAATACACAATACCCCATAATGACAAAGCAAAAACAGGTTTTTAGATATGTTTGCAAATTTACATAAGTATTCAAACTCGTTGCTATGAGACTCGAAATTGAGCTCAGGTGCATCCTGTTTCCATTGATCATCCTTGAGATGTTTCTACAACTTGATTGGAGTCCACCTGTGGTAAATTCAATTGATTGGACATGCTTTGGAAAGGTACACACCTGTCTATATAAAGGTCCCATAGTTGACCGTGCATGTCAGAGAAAAAAAATAGTTGTGTCGAGGCACAGATCTAGGGAAGGGTACCAAAACATTTCTGCAGCATTGAAGGTCCCCAAGAACACAGTGTCCATCATTCTTAAATGGAAAAAGTTTGGAACCACCAAGACTCTTCCTAAAGCTGGCCACCTGGCCAAATTGAGCAATTAGTGGAGAAGGGCCTTGGTCAGGGAGGTGACCATGAACCCGAGTCTGATATAGCGCTAGAGTTCCTCTGTGGAGATGGGAGAACCTTCCAGAAGGACAACCATCTCAGCAGCACTCCACCAATCAGGCATTTATGGTAGAGTGGCCAAACAGAAGCTACTCCTCAGTAAAAGGCACTTGGAGTTTGCCAAAAGGGACAGAAACAAGATTCTCCGGTCTGATTAAACCAAGACAAACTCTTTGGCCTGAATGCCAAGCGTCACGTCCTGAGGAAACCTGGCATCATCCCTAAGGTGAAGCATGGTGATTGCAGAATCATGCTCTGGGGATGTTTTTCAGTGACTGGGAGACTAGTCAGTATCAAGGGAAAGATGAACGGAGCAAAGTACAGAGAGATCTTTAATGAATTCCTGAGCGCTCTGGAGCAGGTTCTCAGACTGGGGTGAAGGTTCACCTTCCAACAGGACAACAGCCCTAAGAACACAGCCAAGACAATGCAGGACTGGCTTCGGGACAAGTCCCTGAATGTCCTTGAGTGGCCCAGCCAGGGTCTGGACTTGTACCCGATCGAACATCTCTGGAGAGACCTGAAAATAGCTGTGCCGCAAAGGTCCTCATCCAACCTGATAGATATTGAGATGATCTGCAGAGAAGAATGGGAGAAACTCCTCAAATAGAGGTGTACCAAGTTGTAGCATCATACACAAGATGATTCGAGGCTGTAATCACTGCCAAAGGTGCTTCAACAAAGTACTGAGTAAAGGGTCTGAATACTTATGTACATTTTATATATCCGTTTCTTATAAATTTGCAAAGATATCTAAAAACCTTCTTTTGCCTTGTCAATATGGGGTATTGTGTGTAGATTGATGAGGGGGGGGGGACAATTGAATACATTTTAGAATAAGGCTGTAACATAGCAATGTGGAAAAAGTCAAGGGGTCTGAATACTTTGCGAAGGCACTGTAAATGGAAAGTGTGGCCTATGTCAAAAACTCCTCTAGATGCGTAGTATTGTTTTATATGTTGGTCGCCAAAGAACCATCTTTAAGGGTAAAAAAATGATGTCAAGACCGTTGAAACACATTTTATGTATTGTTAGGTCCTAATTATTAGAATAAGAACTGGACGGACACTGTGAAACTTAAACCAGGTTTATTAATCCTAGAGGATCGAACAGCTGAATCGACATAAACACGTTTCCTCCTGTGGTAGTATACATACCCCACTTTGGGTGGAGTTTCCTCCTGTGGTAGTATACATACCCCACTTTGGGTGGAGTTTCCTCCTTATAGCAAAACATTGTATGTTTACCGCTAGGCAGAAAGCTAAGTGACATGGGCAATAAACAGTTCCTCCCCTTATAAGTACTGCCACATGTGACCGTTTTCCCTGTATTTAACCCCTCCCAAGCTTAATTATGGCACCCCTCATGTCTCTATTCTAACTAATGCTTAAGAATAGTTAAAGCTCAGAAATCCAAACCCATAAGTATATAGCTAACAATAATATACTGTAGTTGTTTTTGTTGCTGTTTGATTTTTACAAATTATTCAATAGCATTTCGCCATCAAATCCCCTCAAATACATTAGAGCCTCTGCCCCTGACAATGTGAGTGATAGAGTGCAAGTTTAAATGCTGTTACACACTCTTTCTCCTCAGCATTGTAAAATCTAAATGGCTCTGCAGATGTGATGGAAACACAGCACATCCTGGTCTGGCGTATTTGTCTGATCCTGGCCCTCTGTGAGTTTTTTTTTTTTGTCAGTAAGCTATTGCAGTGCAAAAATAACTTTATGGTACAGTAATGTGTACATAAGATGTACAGTAATTCCTTGTCTATCTTCCTCAGTGCCGCACCTCCACCAGTGCCTGTCAGTGCATTTCCAGAACAAGGATCTCCTTTATGTGGCTCTGGGGAGAGACCTGGTCCTGCAGACCCAGTTCCAGATTAAACCAACAGAGAAGATCGTCATGGTGATTTGGGACTACAAGACTGAGAAGGGTCAGGGACAGGTCAGGCTGGCCGATCACCAAGATTCACCTGGCAATCCAATAGACCAGAAGGGGGCCTTATTTAGGGTGGAGAATATAAGTTCATCTAACTATGGAGTCTACATCATCACTGTGACTAACCAGATGGGGAACGAGGAAGCAGCAAAGATACTTGTTAGAGAGAGTGGTGAGAAAGTTACACCAATAATTCTGGTCACTACCTAGATTTAGTTTGGGTCATATACTGTGCAATCTAATAAAGTCCCATTACCTTGACATTATCCTCGGTCACAGGCTTTCACCTCACCTTCCGAACAATGTGAGTGAAGCCTCGGTACAGAGGCTACCCTTATGTGCAGAACTACGTAAGGACGCAATAACCAATATAACTATATTTGGACTATTTGTTCTGCCTAACTTTTTCTCTCCCTCCCTCTCGCCTAGTTGCTGCTCCTGTGGCGTCTCTGTCCCTCCAGTGTGAGGTGGCTAATGACAGGGCACAGTGGGACAGCCCAGTGGTTTCCTGGTTGGTGGATGGGGTAGAGGTCTCCAATCAGACAGCCAATCTCTCTGCAGATGGCAGGAACCTATACATGTCTGGAATGAAGGGCCACAACTACACATGTGTGGTCAACAGCAGCCTGGGGACTAGTGTTACACACTACATCACTGGTATACATGCATTATGATCATTTATTATGACTATTTTGAGTTTTTTCAGTCTTTCATGCTTCTTTGCTGTGGCCTAGATTCTCCTACACCATCCCAAAGTAACCAATCCTGTGAGACTTGGTGTGTTGTAATATTGGCCACCATCGTCATCATCATCATCATCATCATAGTGATTCTAATGAAATGTGGATGTCTCTCCTGGTAAGATTACACAACATCTCCCCGGCTTGTCTTTTACAGTAATACATTAATAAATGACTGCTATTCTGTTTGGTACACGTACACTTTTCACATTGCTGTGTGTTATTAACAGGAGATGCAAACAGCGGAGGACGAATGGGATTATATGACTTTAGGAGGTCCCTCGCGTTGCATTATCAGTCTTATGACATTTTGTTACACACTGAACGATCACACAAGTCTTTGGCACAGATGGGCACCTGCGGAGATGGTATGATATGAGAAGTTTAAATGTAATATTCTATTGCAGCATGTCACTCTGCCAGACACCAATGATCATTCCTATTAAGAGCGGTGGCCCTATTCCGCATCAATAAAATATATTGATATGCCTTTTTATCAAATTAAATTGTATTTGTCACATGTTTAGCAGATGTTATTGTGGGTATAGTGAAATGCTTGTTATTGGTGTATTTGTATGCTGATTTGTGGTATTTGATGCAGTGTCTACACGTATATTTTGACTGATTATATCTTTGTATCTTTTTGTTAAGTACTGTATGCCATCACATTTACAAGTCAAAGTTAAACCTAAACCTACTTTTGTGATGCCTATGTATGATATAAAGCAAATGGAAAAATGCACAATTTGCTACAAACTCAGCAAGAAAATAAACCTCCTCTCACTGTCAACTGTGTTTATTTTAAGTAAACTTAACATGTGTAAATATTTGTGTGTAAATATTTGTATGAACATAACAATATTCAACAACTGAGACATAAACTGAACAAGTTCCACAGACATGTGACTAACAGAAATGGAATAATGTGTCCCTGAACAAAGGGGGGGGGGTCAAAATCAAAAGTAACAGTCAGTATCTGGTGTGGCCACCAGCTGCATTGAGTACTGCAGTGCATCTCCCCCTCATGGACTGCACCAGATTTGCCAGTTCTTGCTGTGAGATGTTACCGCACTCTTCCACCAAGACACCTGCAAGTTCCCAGACATTTATGGGGTGAATGGCCCTAGCCCTCACCCTCTGATCCAACAGGTCCCAGACGTACTCAATGAGATTGAGAGCCGGGCTCTTCGCTGGCCATGGCAGAACACTGACATTCCTGTCTTGCAGGAAATCCCACACAGAATGAGCAGTATGGCTGGTGGCATTGTCATGCTGGAGGGCCATGTTTTTTAATTTTTTTATTTAACCTTAATTAAACCAGGTAGGCAAGTTGAGAACAAGTTCTCATTTACAATTGCGACCTGGCCAAGATAAAGCAAAGCAGTTCGACACATAGAACGACACAGAGTTACACATGGAGTAAAACAAACATACAGTCAATAATACAGTAGAAACAAGTCTATATACGATGTGAGCAAATGAGGTGAGAAGGGAGGTAAAGGCAAAAAAAAGGCCATGGTGGCAAAGTAAATACAATATAGCAAGTAAAACACTGGAATAATGATAATGGGGTGCAAAGGAGCAAAATAAAATAAATACAGTAGGGAAAGAGGTAGTTGTTTGGGCTAAATTATAGGTGGGCTATGTACAGGTGCAGTAATCTGTGAGCTGCTCTGACAGCTGGTGCTTAAAGCTAGTGAGGGAGATAAGTGTTTCCAGTTTCAGAGATTTTTGTAGTTCGTTCCAGTCATTGGCAGCAGAGAACTGGAAGGAGAGGCGGCCAAAGAAATAATTGGTTTTACCTGCTGGAGCGGGTGCTACAGGTGGGTGATGCTATGGTGACCAGCGAGCTGAGATAAGGGGGGACTTTACCTAGCAGGGTCTTGTAGATGACATGGAGCCAGTGTGTTTGGCGACGAGTATGAAGTGAGGGCCAGCCAACGAGAGCGTACAGGTCGCAATGGTGGGTAGTATATGGGGCTTTGGTGACAAAACTAGTCTAACTAAATTAGACTGCATCCAATTTGTTGAGTAGGGTATTGGGGGCTATTTTGTAAATGACATCGTCGAAGTCGAGGATTGGTAGGATGGTCAGTTTTACAAGGGTATGTTTGGCAGCATGAGTGAAGGATGCTTTGTTGCGAAATAGGAAGCCAATTCTAGATTTAACTTTGGATTGGAGATGTTTGATGTGGGTCTGGAAGAAGAGTTTACAGTCTAACCAGACACCTAGGTATTTTTAGTTGTCCACGTATTCTAAGTCAGAGCCGTCCAGAGTAGTGATGTTGGACAGGCGGGCAGGTGCAGGCAGAGATCGGTTGAAGAGCATGCATTTAGTTTTACTTGTATTTAAGAGCAATTGGAGGCCATGGAAGGAGAGTTGTATGGCATTGAAGCTTGCCTGGAGGGTTGTTAACACAGTGTCCAAAGAAGGGCCAGAAGTATACAGAATGGTGTCGTCTGCGTAGAGGTGGATCAGAGACTCACCAGCAGCAAGAGCGACATCATTGATGTATACAGAGAAGAGAGCCGGTCCAAGAATTGAACCCTGTGGCACCCCCATAGAGACTGCCAGAGGTCCGGACAACAGACCCTCCGATTTGACACACTGAACTCTATCAGAGAAGTAGTTGGTGAACCAGGCGAGGCAATCATTTAAGAAACCAAGGCTGTCGAGTCTGCCGATGAGGATGTGGTGATTGACAGAGTCGAAAGCCTTGGCCAGATCAATGAATACGGCTGCACAGTAATGTTTCTTATCGATGGCGGTTAAGATATCGTTTAGGACCTAGAGTGCGACTGAGGTGCACCCATGACCAGCACTGAAACCAGATTGCATAGCAGAGAGGGTATGGTGAGATTTGAAATGGTCGGTAATCTGTTTGTTGACTTGGCTTTCGAAGACCTTAGAAAGGCAGGGTAGGATAGATATAGGTCTGTAGCAATTTGGGTCAAGAGTGTCCCCCCCCTTTGAAGAGGGGGATGACCGCAGCTGCTTTCCAATCTTTGGGAATCTCAGATGACACGAAAGAGAGGTTGAACAGGCTAGTAATAGGGGTGGCAACAATTTCGGCAGATAATTTAAGAAAGAAAGGGTCCAGATTGTCTATCCCGGCTGATTTGTAGGGGTACAGATTTTGCAGCTCTTTCAGAACATCAGCTGACCGGATTTGGGAGAAGGAGAAATGGGGAAGGCTTGGGCGAGTTGCTGTGGGGGGTGTAGTGCTGTTGACCGGGGTAGGGGTAGCCAGGTGGAAAGCATGGCCAGCCGTAGAAAAATGCTTATTAAAATTCTCAATTATAGTGGATTTATCAGTGGTGACAGTGTTTCCTATCTTCAGTGCAGTGGGCAGCTGGGAGGAGGTGTTCTTATTCTCCATGCACTTTACAGTGTCCCAGAACTTTTTTGAGTTAGTGTTGCAAGAAGCATATTTCTGCTTGAAAAAGCTAGCTTTGGCTTTTCTAACTGCCTGTGTATAATGGTTTCTAGCTTCCCTGAAAAGCTGCATATCACGGGGGCTGTTCGATGCTAATGCAGAACGCCATAGGATGTTTTTGTGTTGGTTAAGGGCAGTCAGGTCTGGGGAGAACCAAGGGCTATATCTGTTCCTGGTTCTAAATTTCTTGAGAGGGGCATGCTTATTTAAGATGGTTAGGAAGACATTTAAAAAAAATAACCAGGCAACCTCTACTGACGGGATGAGATCAATATCCTGTCAGGATGAGCCTGCAGGAAGGGTACCACATGAGGGAGGAGGAGGTCTTCCCTGTAACGCACAGCGTTGAGATTGCCTGCAATGACAACAAGCTCAGTCCGATGATGCTGTGACACACCGCTCCAGACCATGACGGACCCTCCACCTCCAAAGCAATCCCGCTCCAGAGTACAGGCCTCAGTGTAATGCTCATTCCTTTGATGATAAACACGAATCTGACCATCACTCCTGGTGAGACAAAACTGCGACTCGTTAGTGAAAAGGACTTTTTGCCAGTCCTGTCTGGTCCAGCGATGGTGGGTTTCTGCCCATAAGCGACGTTGTTGCCGGTGATGTCTGGTGAGGACCTGCCTTACAACAGGCCCACAAGCCCTCAGTCCAGCCTCTCTCAGACTTTTGTGGACAGTCTGAGCACTGATGGAGGGATTGTGCGTTCCTGGTGTAACTCGGGCAGTTGTTGTTGCCATCCTGTACCTGTCCCGCAGGTGTGATGTTCAGATGTACCGATCTTGTGCAGGTGTTGTTACACGTGGTCTGCCACTGCGAGGATGATCAGCTGTCCGTCCTGTCTTAGGCGTCTCACAGTACGGACATTGCAATTTATTGCCCTTGGCCACATCTGCAGTCCTCATGCCTCCTTGCAGCATGCTTAAGGCACGTTCACTCAGATGAGCAGGGACCCTGGGCATCTTTCTTTTGATATTTTTCAGAGTCAGTAGAATTGCCTCTTTAGTGTCCTAAGTTTTCTTAACTGTGACCTTAATTGTCTACTGTCTGTAAGCTGGTAGTGTCTTAACGACCATTCCACAAGTGCATGTTCATTAATTGTTTATGGTTCATTGAACAAGCATTGGAAACAGTGTTTAAACCCTTTACAATGAAGATCTGTGAAGTTATTTAGATTTTTACTAATTATCTTTGAAAGACAGGGTCCTGAAAAAGGGACGTTTCTTTTTTTTGCTGAGTTTAGAAACACAGCATTCTGGATGAGAGAGGGAAAGCATAGCACCAACTATTTCACGAAATAGCGCCATCCACTTGCTTGTTTTAGAACTTCCTCTATTCATAATATCCTTCAGAGGCGCAACTTTGATTTTAGAAGTGGGGGGGACATTTTTAAAAATGTTATCCAGTCGGATAAAAGATCCAAACAGCCTACCCGACCGCTCGGAGGCGTCTGCATGGTCATAAAGCACACCGTTGCCTCATTTTGTATCACATTCCAATGATAAAACTGGGGGGAATACAAATGAAATTTCAGAATGTGTGTGTGTGTGTGGGGGCGGGGGGGGCATGTTGCGCCCCTGATTTAATTTATGGATGGTCATTCACAGAGGACGTGAATTGAAAATACTCTACCGTATTGTTAATTGTTGTTGCAAATGTTGATAAGACTTTTTTTTTACCAAGTTAAAGTTGTACTCCAGTCACCTTTGCACCTGATTTACTTAACAAAAGGCACTAGGTGGTCCAGGTACACTCATGACATGGCACAAGTGGGGGTGGGCCTTTCTCCATTGTTCTCTATTGCTCCTCTATTGTTTCTGCAAGCAAGGGGGAAGGCCGATGACATCAGAGGGCACCATCAAACCAACTCCTTGAATAGCCTACTCCATCAAGTTTTTTTTACCCTGAAGTGTGTGTACATTACTGTATTCATACGTGGTATGTTGTTTTTCAACAGGAAATGTAAAAAAAAATAAAACTTGAATAATAATGAAAAAACACCACAAAACTACAAAGCACATTTTTGAACAAAGCATTCCAACATTGTTAACTTTCCCTTGAGAGAATGCTATTCTAATTGAATTTACTTTTCTATTTGCTTATTGTGTTCAAAACTTGGTGTCAAAGTATGTGTCCGGACAATATGATTTGTTGCATTTGCATTTGAGAGGGTGCTTGGACACAAATAGATGGAGGGGGAGGAGTGATTATCAATGTGATAATTTTACAACAGAATACAATAGAATCCACTTGTTTAAACACAGCTGAGTGGTGGCATGTATTGTACAGGAAAGGGAAAGAGGAAATTGCACAGCTTGAAAACAAGGTGACGTCTAAGTACCTAACTGGCTGGACCTCACACAGGGAAGGGCTGCAAGTACAAAGTCCTGCACCAGACTGCAATCTATCAGAGCAACTTTTAGTTCACTCCAGCCTCTTTCTTTGGGTTGTTTTTGATGGTTGACATTTTTCTGTTCTATTTGCGTAAGGATTTTTTTGTTTTTATATTATAAAACTGCATCCAAGCTTCCTGGCGTGCTGTGCCCTACCCCTGAAAAGTGGGCTTCCTTTTGAATGAATGCACTCCTGCCACTTCCATAATCTCTGACTCATAATCCATTGTACAGTTGGGAAGGTAAGTGAATTTCAAACAGCTGCTGACTTTGATCCAGTGCAAGTCATTGTCTGTGCCAAAATATAGACCGGTTACTTAAGGCAAGCTTCTAAGTCAGACTTAGGAGTCAGACTTAGGAGTCAGACTTAGGAGTCAGACTTAGGAAGTGAAACAATGACCTCTTCTTTGGAAACTGGGTCTCTATCGGTCTCTTATCAGAGAGGTCACGGGAACCATCCAAGAGAAATGTCCTCTCAGTCTGTTATTCTTCTCTCTCTCTTTCTCTCGCTCCCTTTCTCAGTCTCAGACTCTGTCTGTCTGTCTGTCATTCTCTCTCTCCCTCTCTCTCTCTCAGGTGCCATGAGGCTGCAACACTGTCTCTCCTGGAGCCTCTCTCTGCTACCTCTGCTCTTGTGTAAGTGCTTCTGTGCAACATGATCCATAAAAATGTCACACGGTTGTATCTAAGTGTATTGGTGCAACCAGGCGGCGTGTATTTGACTGCTCTATTTGGCCATTTGTGTATGTCGTATTTACCATATTAGTATTGAACTGATACATTATCAGTAGTCCCACGTGACAGCCTTAACATTTGGTTCTGGGTGTCGAGATTACATGAAAATGGATTCTTCAGGTTTTTCAGTTTGTGTGTGATATACTGTCATCAGTGCACACTCAACCTATGTTGTAGTTGCTTGCGTCGCACTTCTGAAAGAAAACAGTTTGAGTTCAAAGCCAAGGAATACAGTACCATTGTATATGTCTAGACCGAGCCAAGGAGTGTGCAACTCTGGTCATCTAAGGTGATTGAGACAATAGGGTGTGTTTCAATCTGCATCTTCTGAGGAAATGTCTTTCCCTGTAAGAGATGTAAACTTCCCTTTGTGTTAGATGGAGGATTCCACAGAGGGTTAGTCATGTAACGACAAAGCTCGACAAACATCACGTCAGGCTGTCATGTGCTCTCAGTCACTGTTTGACTACCTGATGAAAGTCCTCTTCACTTCATACTAAATATAAATGTAAGAAATCATGAGCTAAGTCATGAAAAACATAGAAACCAACCGTATCAGTGGTTAGCAGTGGAGGCTGGTGTCATTTTAAAATCGGAGGACCGGCTCATTGAAATGGCCATTCGTTCCACTCCGGCCATTACAATGAGCCCTTCCTCAAATTTCTCTCTCCATCAGGCTCCATCGAAAGTTGGTACGGTATTGATATCCAATCACCACATGCAAAACAATAACAACGCATGATCATGTTTCTGTCCCCAGTGTCTTGTGGGTACCAGTGCGTGTCGGTCCACTTCCAGACCCCGCAGCCGGTCAATGTTCTCCCAGCCGGACGTCTAGTTCTCCAGGTCCAGATCGACCGCGGTCCCAAAGAAAAGATCTCCATGATAACCTGGGAGCGGGAGCCAGAGAACGCAAAGACTCCAGGGAATCCTGGGAAGGTGACGTTGATTACGTTCCCCGGTCAAGAAAAACGCTTGGACGGGCGTCTGAGTTTGGAGGAGCAGGGGTCAATACTGAAGCTGGAGGGCTTTGGCGTGGCAGACAGCGGGGTGTACATCGTGACCGTCACTGACCAGGCTGGCGTCAAGACCTCTGGACAGTGTACCGTCAAGGAGTACGGTACGACGGTCAACATGGTCTAAGTAGAATATATCAAAAGTGACATTTAACCATTGTTCCATGTCACCTATGCTCACGTATTACTTAAAATGTCACTATAATGACGTGTTATGTGACAACACAGACTTTCTGATTACGTTGCCGTTTGGAATACATTCCTAGATATTCCTTCCTGTCCTCTGGAGTTATGTTCTTATAGAGGATGAACTGTTGGGTCAGTTCTGCCTAAGTGCTTTCTTTGTCTTTATAATATAAATATATGCTTCACTGCAGTCCAACACTCAACTTTGAGTCGGTAATATTTCAGGTTATCAGTCCAACGACTCTCTCGCACAATCCCTCTTCAATAGTTCCAAGCTCTAGATTTGTCTCTGTCAAATGTCTTCTTTCTAAGTTTCTAATCTGTTTTCTCCTCACAGCCTCATACTTCTCAAGTCACCACCACCAAGCCTCAGTAGACAACACGCTCAACTCACACTGTTACTTCACGACGCAACCACCCTCTGTCACTCTCTTTCTCCTCCTCAATTTTCAGTTCCAACTTCCAAGTCTCACCTTTCTCACACCTGGTCTCATTCTCTTTTCGCTGTCTCTTGTCTTTCCTCTCAGAGGCTGTGCACCACCCCTCAGTGAGAGTGAACGTGTCCCACTCCTCCCTGTTCTGTGTGGAGACCTGGGGGACAGACCTTAAATTCAGCTGGCTCCACGAGCGGGCAGCCATAACCGATGCTGTGGGACACGTTTCGCCTGATGGGAAGACCCTCGTCGTCTCCTCCACCCCCATCTGTGGTCACTTCACCTGCATGGTGAGCAACAAACTTGGCCACAGCTCTGCCACCTACACAGCAGGTATGGAACCCCACGCACTAACTAACCCCATCTGTCTCTCAGTCTCTACACAAACCCCATCTGTCTCTCATGCCTGATTCACATTCCAGGACCAAACCGAGCCAAGCCAAGCTGCACTGGCACGGCCTGGTTACGCATCCACCATACTGTTTTTGATGGAACCGTGCTAGAAATAATCATGTTGGCCCTATGATGTGAATCAGCCATCTGTCTGTTAGTCTCTATGCCAGTGGTCACCCACCCTGGTCATGCAGAGCTACAGTGTATGCAGACTGTTCCTCTAGCTAGCTAGCGTAGCTCAAGGCTGAATCAGACGTGGTTGTGCTAGGTTGTAAGAAAACCCTGCAGACCCTGTAGTTCTCCAGGACCAGGGTTGGTGACCAATGTTCTATGTAATAGCACTGCAAAGCATGGGTAAGAAATCTCATATCTCCTTGACAGACAGAACAGGTAGGTAGGTAACTTTTCCTCAAAGGCATTGCTGAATGCAGAAACAGTGCCCACACCATTCATATCCATTGAATGTACAGCCTCGGTGTGTGTGCGAGTGGTATGCCCTATGTAGCGTTCGTGTTAATACTGTATGTACAGTGTCCATATTTCGAGAGCCAAGTCCGAGTGACTCCGAGGCTGTCCTATGGACACCATAACACGTCCCCATATTGTTTTGTTGTGACCTTGTCCTGTCTGGTCTGTCAGAGCCGTGTGAGAGAGAGGGCAAGAGGACCACGGTGGCGGTGGTCTCTCTCATCATCTTGCTGGTCTGTGGAGCAGCGCTCGCTTTTCTACTGTGGAGGTACGGTAACACACACTGACACCCTAGTCACGCGGCACAGATACACATTTCATTTTGAGCTACGGTACATACTGTAAGATAAAGCCATACATAGCAAGGAAACGGAGGTCGCTGACAGACTGCAGAATGGGAAAAGAGAATGGATGGGCACCTCAAAATGGGAAGTTACAATATCACATCAAGGCATTGCACGATTGACATTGTCAGTACAATATAGGGTGGCAGGTAGCCTAGCGATTAAGAGCGTTGGGCCATAACCAAAAGGTTGCTGGTTCGAATCCCCGAGCCGACTAGGTGCAAAATATGCCCTTGAGCAAAGCACTTAACCCTAATTGATCCTGTAAGTCACTCTGGATAAGAGTGTCTTCTAAATGACTAAAATTTAAAAAATGTACAGTGTGTTGTTGTATTTACCCATATTAGAGTTTGTTGGTTTCTGTTTAGGAGACACAGGCGATACAGTAACAGAGGCGAGAGGCTTCAGGAGCATTTTGAGGACAACTTGTAATGGTGACCCATTGATACCAGTACCCAAGGTATTTCGCTACACTCCCCAACTCAAAGATGCACTCATAAAAGGACAGTAAGTGTACAAAACGCTTTGGGAGGAGCTTCCTTCCCTGTGAGCAGCATGACCTTTCAGTGCATTGGAACAATGTGGAGAGTGAACTGCTTTTTGGCCAATTGACGAGTTCTAAAAATGGAAAGAGGGACTTTTGCCCGGTGTGTTGCCTGTTTTTGTAGTAGCTCTCATTTTTACACCGCCTCGCATTGTACTGAACTACACACTACTTTTTTTTATATAATGCTCTAAAATAATTTGTTTTAAATGAAAATCAATTCCGTATTTTGTAACTTTTGTATATTATAAACATTTTGTATATTTAGCTGTGTATTCTTTGTAATAAAAAGCACATTTTAAACTGTGTGAAGCTTTGGTTGAATTGATCGCTATTGTAAATCCACAATTCAGTCAGGGAATGGGAGTCAAAGCACAAGCGCTCTATACATAGTGAATTTCACAATGGCCATGAATAAAAGTGTGCGTGTGTGAGTTCATGTGTGTGTCCACCTCATCAGTACATCTCTCAGTACATCTCTCTGGTCAATCCGGGCATGGGGATGGCTGTCTCAGCCTCAGACAGGGTCTCCAGGTGCTGGCGGATGAAGTCGCTGCACTGCTCCAGCTCCAGGGCCCCCCTGCTTCCTGGACAGGTGACGACCTGTCCCATACAGGCCTGTTGCTCCTCTAGGGACTGCAGAGAGTGGCTGGTACACAGTGTCACAGAACAGCAACACAGGGTTAAATGGTGTGGGGGAGTCCTTACATTAAAGGCCAATGTGTTATGAAAGGGAGCACATCATATGTTCAATATGCTGTGAAAGAGTCATACAGGGCGGATATATGTGCTCACGTTCATAGCAACTCAATAACACAAACACTCACATAGACTTGGCTAGATTCTGCTATAACACTCCTATGGTGGCTCCCAACTGCTTAGCCTCTTCCACCAGTCCAGAATGCACCTACAGAGATCACAGAGTCAAGGTATAGACACACATTATATACTGAACACAAATAAAATCAGTCAATTAATTAAAATACATTCATTAATTTAAGGATTTCACATGACAGAGCAGGGTAAGCCAGAGCCACTGGTAAGCCAGGCCTATCCAATCAGAATGAGTTTTTCCCCACAAAAGGGCTTTAAATCAAATCAAATGTATTTATATAGCCCTTCGTTCATCAGCTGATATCTCAAAGTGCTGTACAGAAACCCAGCCTAAAACCCCAAACAGCAAGCAATGCAGGTGTAGAAGCACGGTGGCTAGGAAAAACTCCCTAGAAAGGCCAAAACCTAGGAAGAAACCTAGAGAGGAACCAGGCTATGAGGGGTGGCCAGTCCTCTTCTGGCTGTGCCGGGTGGAGATTATAACAGAACATGGCCAAGATATTCAAATGTTCATAAATGACCAGCATGGTCAAATAATAATACATTTTTTAACACTTTACTCCAGTGTTTAATTGCTAAATTGTAATTATTTTGCCACTACGGCCTATTTATTGCCTTACCTCTCTAATCTTACCTCATCTGCACACACACTGTATATCGATTTTTTCCTATTGTGTTATTGACTGTACGTTTGTTTATTCCATGTGTAACTCTGTGTTGTTGTTTGTGTTGCACTGCTTTGCTTTATCTTGGCCAGGCCACAGTTGTAAATGACAACTTGTTCTCAACTGGCCGACCTGGTTAAATAAAGGTGAAATAATTTTTTTAAAGAGACATCGGCTGGTCTCAGACGATCCCGCAGGTGAAGAAGCTGGATGTGGAGCTTACATGTGGTCTGCGGTTGTGAGGCCAAACAATGTTATATTGCAACAGCTCTGGTGGATATTCCTGCAGTCAGCATGCCAATTGCATACTCCCTCAAAACTTGAGACATCTGTGCCATTGTGTTGTGTGACAAAACTACTCATTTTAGAGTGGCCTTTTATTGTCCCCAGCACAAGGTGCACCTGTGTAATTATCATGCTGTTTAAATGGCTTCTTGATATGCCACACCTGTCAGGTGGATGGATTAACTTGTCAAAGGAGAAATGCTCACTAATGGGGATGTAAACCAATTTGTGCACACAATTTGAGAGAAATAGATTTTTTAGCATATGGAAAAGTTATGACATCTTTTATTTCAGCTCATGAAACATGGGACCAACACTTTACATATTGTGTTTCAATTTATGTTCAGTATAATATGACAAACAGAGACACAGCTCCAGACAATGGATGCCCCTCAACAGCTCTGTGATCTTCTCTCTGGTCTGGTGGGACAGACAGAGCCAACAGAGCACGGAGTCAGCACTGAGAAGCCGGAGAAACCTCCCGGAACTAAGAAGGGCCATCTAGAATTGTCCTCCTTGCTTTCGAAGTTCTACTCTAGTCAATACTATCTTCTCACCATCTATGCTCTCTACGGTTCTTGTCCTAGCTTCTAGCTCTCACACAATAGCTGATTCATAAATTCCACTTCTTGTTCAGATCTACTGTATATATGACGTTACTGATCCAGAACACATTCATGAGAAACCTAGGTGATCTGACTTCCCTGCATTGACCCCTGTCTTATCTAATCTCTCCCAGTGCATTCCAGACACTGCTATTGTTATTGCCCCCGGAGTGGACTTCCTTACCAGGACTATAGGTATTCATGTCTATGGAGATGGGTGGAGCCCAGCGGAGCGCGAACAAAGGAAAATGGCTGTGCTGCACTGATTAGAAGAGAGATCAGTTGAAGGGTGGGGAGAGCAGCTTTAGGTCAGACGGGGGGAGGGAGGTCTAATGGGTTTAGTGGATGTATAGCATGAGAAGGGCCCGGTGGAAGAGCTATGCATGCCATTAATGCTTAACAAGAGAATTTCTAAGGCTTAGCTCTGGATACATGGTGGTCTTCCCCAGGCCTCTATCTACGTCTGTCCTCAACATCAATATTTAGTCAAAGCAGAATTTTGCATTGAACTACATTTTCCATTGTGTGCCCTAATGAACAGGACTCTGTACTCACAGCTGTGTGCTGCCAGTGCAGCTGACTGCAGGCCCGCTGGAGCTGGTGGGCCCTCTTGCGCTGGTGTAACCCAGTGGCGATCCGCTGCCCCTCCATGTAATTCTGGCTCTGAAGGGACATAAGAGATGGGGGCATCAGACACCACACAGAGGTGAAAGATATGAATAAGAGTCTTATGGCGCAGTTATAACGAATATGGGGCCCGTATTCAGAAAGTCTCAGATTAGGTGTGCTGATATAGGATCAGTCCTGCCTTTTAGATCCAAATGAATAAGATTATATGGACCTGATCCTACAGTAGATTAGCAGTCCTACTCTGAGACACTTTGGGAGAGGATGATGTTGCTATACTAAGTCAGATACACCTCAGTTCATGAAAATGGCCAATCATGGCAGTTTTTTTTAAAAGTAACAAGTCCTTAAAGCTTATCCCAAAAACATGCTTATGATGTTTTCAAAGGGGGTGACAATGTCCTCTTACGACTGTGTGATGGAGAATACCAACAACCCTCCGGCACACATTACAATTCCCTCTTAAAGATGATATCCAGCATTTAAAGATCAGACTCCCGTTCCTGTCGAATGCTTCTGTACTGTATATCGATCATGATGATAGTCTTCGGATACAGTTTACACCGCTTCGGCCTGAGCCAAGTAAACAAGTGCTAACGCATGCCTTTAAAATAAACCCATATGTCCTCAGCTTAAACAATCCCCTACACCAGTATTCCAAAACAACAGTTACCGAAGTCCACTTACTGGTGTCTTTGCAATACATTCATGTCCATAATTATTGGCATTCTTACTTACTTACTGACTTTATTGTCCCCATGGGGACATTTTGTTGCAGTGTCATGTACACATTTAAAGTGGCTTTTAAAAAAAAAGTTTTACGCCACACCAAACACTGCAGGTCGCAACAGAGCCGCGCCCCTTACCCGCGTGGGGTTATTCTTGATAAAGATCAGCAAAAAAGGCTGTTTAAAATAAATAATACAAATACTGAGCTAAGGCGTATATATTAATAACACCGCCTGGAGTTTGATGAACGCCCTTGGAACCGGTGCTATGGTCAGATGACATGAAAATAGAGCTCTTTGGGCACGCACGCGAGCATATGCAGAAGCACACAGTGCATTCGCAAAGCATTCAGACTCCTTGACTTTTTCCACATTTTGTTACGTTACAGCCTTATTCTAAAATGGATACCAAAAAAAAAAATCTGTCTACTGTACACGCAATACCCCATAATGACAAAGCAAAAACAGGTTTTTAGAAATCTTAGCAAATGTATTAAAAAATAAAATTAAAACTGTAATTTCAATAGCAATTACAGCCTCGAGTCTTCTTGGGTATGATGCTACAAGCTTGGCACACCTGTATTTGGGGAGTTTCTCCCATTCTTCTCTGCAAATCCTCTCAAGCTCTGTCAGGTTGGATGGGAGTGTCAATGCACAGCTATTTTCAGGTCTCTCCAGAGATGTTAGATCGAGTTCAAGTCCGGGATCTGGCCACTCAAGGACATTCAGAGACTTATCCTGAAGCCCCTCTTGCATTGTATTGGCTGTGTGCTTAGGGTCGTTGTCCTGTTGGAAGGTGAACCGTCGCCCCAGTCTAAGGTCCTGAGAGCACTAGAGTAGGTTTTCATTAAGGATCTCTCTTCTTACTTTACTCTGTTCATCTTTCCCTCAATCCTGAATATTCTCCCAGTCCCTGCCACTGAAAAACATCCCCATAGCATGATGCTGCCACCACCATCCATCACCGTGGGGATGGTGCCAGGTTTCCTCCAGACGTGACACTTGGCATTCAGGCCAAAGAGTTCAATGATGGTTTCATCACACCAGAGAAGCTTGTTGCTCATGGTCTGAGAGTATTTAGGTGCCTTTTGGCAAACTCCAAGCAGGCTGTCATGTGCCTTTTACTGAGGAGTGGCTTCCATCTGGCCACTATACAATAAAAGCCTGATTGGTGGAGTGCTGCAGAGATGGTTATCCTTCTGGAAGGTTCTCCCATCTCCACAGAGGAACACTGGAGCTTTGTCTGAGTGAACATTGGGTTCTTGGTCACCTCCGTGACCAAGGCCTTCTCTCCCGATTGCTCAGTTAGGCCGGGGGCGGCTGCTTTAGGATGACTCTTGGTGGTTCCAAACTTCTTCCATTTAAGATTAATGGAGGCCACTGTGTTCTTGGGGACCTTCAATGCTTCTGAAATCTTCCCCAGATCTGTGCCTCGACACGAACCTGTCTTGGCGCTCTACGGACAATTCCTTCGACCTCATGGCTTGGTTTTTGCTCTGACATGCACTGTCATCTGTGGGACCAAATATATATATATATATATATATATATATATATATATACATACATACATACACACATACACTACACTATATATATACACTGCTCAAAAAAATAAAAGGAACAGTTAAACAACACAATGTAACTCCAAGTCAATCACACTTCTGTGAAATCAAACTGTCCACTTAGGAAGCAACACTGATTGACAATAAATTTCACATGCTGTTGTGCAAAAGGAATAGACAACAGGTGGAAATTATAGGCAATTAGCAAGACACCCCCAATAAAGGAGTGGTTCTGCAGGTGGTGACCACAGACCACTTCTCAGTTCCTATGCTTCCTGGCTGATGTTTTGGTCACTTTTGAATGCTGGCGGTGCTTCACTCTAGTGGTAGCATGAGACGGAGTCTACAACCCACTCAAGTGGCTCAGGTAGTGCAGCTCATCCAGGATGGGACATCAATGCAAGCTGGGGCAAGAAGGTTTGCTGTGTCTGTCAGTGTAGTGTCCAGAGCATGGAGGCGCTACCAGGAGACAGGCCAGTACATCAGGAGACGTGGAGGAGGCCGTAGGAGGGCAACAACCCAGCAGCAGGACCGCTACCTCCGCCTTTGTGCAAGGAGGAGCAGGAGAAGCACTGCCAGAGCCCTGCAAAATGACCTCCAGCAGGCCACAAATGTGCATGTGTCTGCTCAAACGGTCAGAAACAGACTCCATGAGGGTGGTATGAGGGCCCGAAATCCACAGGTGGGGGTTGTGCTTACAGCCCAACACCGTGCAGGACGTTTGGCATTTGCCAGAGAACACCAATATTGGCAAATTCGCCACTGGCGCCCTGTGCTCTTCACAGATGAAAGCAGGTTCACACTGAGCACATGTGACAGACGTGACAGAGTCTGGAGACGCCGTGGAGAACGTTCTGCTGCCTGCAACATCCTCCAGCATGACCGGTTTGGCAGTGGGTCAGTCATGGTGTGGGGTGGCATTTCTTTGGGGGGCCGCATATCCCTCCATGTGCTCGCCAGAGGTAGCCTGACTGCCATTAGGTACCGAGATGAGATCCTCAGACCCCTTGTGAGACCATATGCTGGTGTGGTTGGCCCTGGGTTCCTCCTAATGCAAGACAATGCTAGACCTCATGTGGCTGGAGTGTGTCAGCAGTTCCTGCAAGAGGAAGGCATTGATGCTATGGACTGGCTCGCCCGTTCCCCAGACCTGAATCCAATTGAGCACATCTGGGACATCATGTCTCGCTCCATCCACCAACGCCACGTTGCACCACAGACTGTCCAGGAGTTGGCGGATGCTTTAGTCCAGGTCTGGGTTGAGATCCCTCAGGAGACCATCCGCCACCTCATCAGGAGCATGCCGAGGCGTTGAAGGGAGGTCATACAGGCACGTGGAGGCCACACACACTACTGAGCTTCATTTTGACTTGTTTTAAGGACATTACATCAAAGTTGGATCAGCCTGTAGTGTGGTTTTCCACTTTAATTTTGAGTGTGACTCCAAATCCAGACCTCCATGGGTTGATAAATTTGATTTCCATTGATCATTTTTGTGTGATTTTGTTGTCAGCACATTCAACTATGTAAAGAAAAAAGTATTTAATAAGAATATTTCATTATTTCAGATCTAGGATGTGTTATTTTAGTGTTCCCTTTATTTTTTTGAGCAGTGTATATATCCACAGTTCAAAAGTTTGGGGTCACTTAGAAATGTCCTTGTTTTCCATGAAAACATACATGAAATTAGTTGCAAAATTAATAGGAAATATAGTCAAGATGTTGACAAGGTTATAAATAATGATTTAATAATTTAATTGAAATAATAATTGGGTCCTTCAAACTTTGCTTTCATAAAAAAATCCTCCATTTGCAGCAATTACAGCCTTGCTGACCTTTGGCATTCTAGTTGTAAATTTGTTGAGGTGATCTCAAGATTTCACCCCATGCTTCCTGAAGAACCTCAAACAAGTTGGATTGACTGGATGGGCACTTCTTACAGTGCGTACCATATGTTCAGCTGCTCCCACAACAGCTCAATACGGTTGAGATCCGGTGACTGCGCTGGCCACTCCATTATAAACAGAATACCAGCTGACAGCTTCTTCCCTAAATAGTTATTGCATAGTTTGGAGCTGTGCTATGGGTCATTGTCCTGTTGTAGGAGGAAACAGGCTCCAATTAAGCGCCATCCACAGGATATGGCATGGCATTGCAAAATGGAGTGACATCCTTCTTCTTCCAGATCCCTTTTACCCTGTACAAATCTCCCACTTTACCACCAACAAAGCACCCCCAGACCATCACATTCCCTCTATCATGCTTGACAGATTGCGTAAAACACTCCTCCAGCATCTTTTCATTTTTTCTGCTTCTCACGAACGTTCTTCTTTGTGATCTGAACACCTCAAACTTAGATTAGTCTGTCCATAACACTTTTTCCAGTCTTCTTGTCATTCCCTGAACATAGAGAGCTTTTTATTCTCTATGTTGGCCTGGTATGGTTCCCAATCAGAGGCAGCTGTTTATCGTTGTCTCTGATTGGGGATCATATTTAGGCAGCCATTCCCCTTTGTGCTTTGTGGGATCTTGACTATGCATAGTTGCCTGTGAGCACTATTGTAGCTTCACGTTTCGTGATTTATTGTTTTCTTTGAGTTTCACTTCAAAATAAAGAGGATGGAACCATACCACGCTGCATTTTGGTCCACTCATTATAACGATCGTGACAGAAGATCCCACCACAAACGGACCAAGCAGATGGCCAGGAGGAGCAGACATCCTGGACATGGGAGGATATCTTGGACGGTAAGGGATCCTGGACGTGGGAGGAGATCCTGGCCGGAAAGGATTGCCTTCCATGGGAGCAGATGGAGGCAGCAAGGGAACAACAATGACGACACCGGGGTTCGCAGCTACGACGGAAGCCCGAGAGGCAGCCGTTGGCAGAGCCATGTTTTGAACCAGAGCCAAATCCCCATACTCACCGTGGGGAGCGTGTGACCAGGCACCATGTTTTGGGGTGATACGCACTGTGTCTCCAGTTTGCATTCACAGCCCGGTGCGTTCTGTGCCAACTCCTCGCACTTGTAGTGCTAAAGTGGGTATCTGTCCAGGACGGGTTGTGCCGGCTCAGCGCGCCTGGTCTCCAGTGAGCCTCTTCGGTCCAGGATATCCTGGCCGGCTCTACGCGCTGTATCCCCAGTGCGCCTTCACAGCCCAGTGCGTCCTGTGCCAGCTTCCCGCACTTGCCGTGCGAAGGTGGTCATTTGTCCAGGACGCGTTGTGCCATCTCTACGCTCCAGACCTCCAGTGCGTCTCCACAGTCCAGTACGTCCTGTGCCTCCTCCCCGCACTTGCCCTGAGGTGCGTGTCACCAGCCCGGTGCCACCTGTACCAGTCCCACGCATCAGGCCTCCAGTGTGCCTCCACAGTCCAGTACGTCCTGTGCCTCTTCCCCGCATTCGCCCTGAGGTGCGTGTCACCAGCCCGGTGCCACCTTTACTGGATGATCTGCGGTCCGGTTCCTCCGGCGACAATCCCCGCACCAGAGCCGCCATTGAAGATGGCGGGCGGAGTGGGTATCTCCACGAGCGGTGTGGGCATCTACCGCCCCCGACGGTAGATGCCCACCCGGACCCTCCCCTATTGAGTCAGGTTTTGCGGTTGGAGTACTGTCACGCCCTGACCAGAAAGAGCTTTTTATTCTCTGTTGGTTAGGTCGGGGTGTGACTAGGGTGGGTCATCTAGGTGATTATATTTCTATGTTGGCCTGGTATGGTTCTCAATCAATCAGAGGCAGCTGTTTATCATTGTCTCTGATTGGGGATCATATTTAGGCAGCCATTTCCCCATTGTGCTATGTGGGATCTTAACCATCAATAGTTGCCTGTGAGCACTATTGTAGCTTCACGTTTCGTTTTGCGATTTATTGTTTTCTTTGAGTTTCACTTCAAAATAAAGAGGATGGAACCATACCACGCTGCATCTTGGTCCACTCATTATAACGATCGTGACACTTCCTCTGTCCAGTGTTTGTGTTATTTTGCCCATCTTAATCTTTTCTTTTATTGGCCAGTCTGAGATATGGCTTTTTCTTTGCAACTCTGCCTAGAAGGCCAGCATCCCGGAGTAGCATCTTCACTGTTGACATTGAGACTGGTGTTTTGCAGGTACTATTTAATGAAGCTGCCAGTTGAAGATTTGTGAGGCGTCTTTCTCAAACTAAACACTAATGTACTTGTCCTCTTGCTCAGTTGTGCACCGGGGCCTCCCACTCCTCTTTCTATTCTGGTTAGAACCAGTTTGCGCTGTTCTGTGAAGGGAGTTGTTACGAATCCCTTTTGGCCCGACAGTCTAGGGGGGATGGTAATGAGACCCGTAACATAACTCATGCAAATTATAATTGTGACAAAGTAAAAGTGTGAACGAAATAACCAGGACAACTGAAATCTACCGTCAAACTCAAGGTTTATTTATAAACACATGGTAATGGGGGGAGCAGGAAAGGGGGCTGAGCTGGACCCAAGGAAAGAAACAATAAGTATACAAAAACACCCCCTAAACTAGACTAGCCTACTTTAACAACAGCTAACTAACTAACCAAAAATACAGTGGGTGGTCCGCCCAGTTCTAACTAGTGTATTTAACAAAGTTCACCTATGGGTAGTGTATGCCCATGGGCGACTGGTCTTGGTTTCCCCTTTTCCCACCAGCAATCAAACACAAACACCATAACCAAAAACAATACTCACAAGTGATATGGTGGTGCTCAAACAAAAGAGAGGTTAATACACAAAGAGAATGTGAAATACAGAGATCTACAAACATGGCATTTACAGAAAGATTGAGCTCCAGAGCAAACAACTGATGGGGTTTTTAAACCAAGGGAAAGGAACTGTGATTGGGTAGGAAACAGGAGGAGGTGTGTCTTCTGATTGATGATTGGTGACTGATTGGGGAGTGATGATTTTCACCTGTGAGGGGAGAAGGAGAGAAAAGAACACAGGATACACACAGACACAGGATACCTGTATCCGTAACAGGAGTAGTACACAGCGTTGTACAAGATCTTCAGTTTCTTGGCAATTTCTCGCATGGAATAGCCTTCATTTTACAGAACAAGTATAGACGGACGATTTTCTCGTCATTTTGAGCCTGTAATTGAACCCACAAATGCTGATGCTCCAGATACTCAACTAGTCTAAAGGACAGTTTTATTGCTTCTTTAATCAGGACAACAGTTTCAGCTGTGCTAACATAATTGCAAAAGGGTTTTCTAATGAATCAAAAGCCTTTTAAAATTATAAACGTGGATTAGCTAACATAAGGTGCCATTGAAACACAGGAGTAATGGTTGCTGATAATGGGCCTCTGTACGCCTATGTAGATATTCAATACAATAAAAACAAATCAACCATTTCCAGCTACAATAGTCATTTACAACATTAACAATGTCTACACTGTTTTCTGATCAATTAGATGTTATTTTAATGGACAAAAAACTTGCTTTTCTTTAAAAAACAAGGACATTTCTTAGTGACCCCAAACTTTTTAATGGTAGTGTATACAGAAGAGTGTGCCTTTCCAAATCATGTCCAATCAATGGAATTTACCACAGGTGGACTCCAATCAAGTTGTAGAAACATGTCAAGGATGATGAATGGAAACAGGACGCACCTGAGCTTAATTTCGAGTCTCATAACAAAGGGTCTGAATACTAATGTAAAATATGATGGTGGATCTTTGATGTTGTGGGGCTATTTTGCTTCCACTGGTCCTGGTTTCCCTTGTTAAGGTCGATGGCATCATTAACTTTTACCAAGTAGTAAGTACCAGGACATTTTAACCCAAAACGTTTTTGCCTCTGCCAAGAGACTGACACTTGGCCAGAAGTGGATCTTCCAGCAAGACAATAACCCCAAGCACTAATCAGAATCCACAAAGAAATGGTTAATTGACCACAAAAATCAACATTTTGCAA
Organism: Oncorhynchus clarkii lewisi; assembly: GCF_045791955.1. Lineage (NCBI taxonomy): Eukaryota > Metazoa > Chordata > Actinopteri > Salmoniformes > Salmonidae > Oncorhynchus > Oncorhynchus clarkii. The sequence continues at coordinate 32,202,349 of NC_092149.1, forward strand.
TTGCCATCTCAGTCTATGGATATTTACATTAGTCATTTAGCAGACGGTCTTATCCAGAACGAGTTACAGGAGCAATTAGACTTGAACCCCATTGAAAACCTGTGGTTTGATTTGAAGAGGGCAGTCCATCAGAGCAGACAAAGGATATCAAGGATCTGGAAAGATTATTTATAGGGGAATGGTCTAAGATCCCTCACAATGGGTTCTCCAATCTCATAAAACATTTTAGAAAAAGGTTCAGTGTCGTTATCCTCACAGGGGAAGGGTGCTAGAGTTTTGAAAACAGAGGTGCCAATCATTTTAAATCCCATTTTAGTTTTTGAACACAATCTCTTTATCTGAGCAATTGTATTAGTATAAAATAATACAATTTCCACCCCAAAAATGTGCATGCAATATTGCTCAGTATTTGTATTATTTATTTTAAACTGTCTTTTTTACTAATCTTTATCAAGACTGCCAATAATTCTGGACTGTACATTATTCATATTTTTTTTGTGGCATATCAACAATCTGATTAAACAGCATGGTCATTACACAGGTGCACCTTGTGCTGGGGGACAATAAAAGGCCACTCTAAAATGTGCAGATATGTTACACAACAATGTCCACCAGAGCTGTTGCTAGAGAATGTAATATGAATTTCCCCATAATAAGCTTCGTCAGAGCTTTTGTGAGTTAAAAACAAATTAGCACCCTTATGTAGACCTAGCCCCAACCACATCCGTTCCACGCATCGAAAGGTGTTGGAGGCGCAGGAAAAACAAATAAATATTACCAAATATAACAATATGCATTTCATAAATATTTGAATAAAGTGTGTAAATAAGACGTATTAAACACATCTATAAAACCACAATGAGGACATACACCTACAGAGCAAGTTTTCATTAATCATTGGGTACATCGTACGAAAAACATCAGAGTAATCTTAAATAGGAGCATAACTCATGTTCAAATTCACAACATAACGTACATAGGCATTTCATCATTAAGACCTTTACGGAAATAATGTCTGGAGGGTGAAAATCCCCAAACATTCCCAGTTTATTATTAATGTCTCCTCCCCTGTCTGATATCTTAACTTCCTCTATGCCACGAAATCTAAAAGGTAGAAATGTAGGTCTTTAAAATATACTGCGACTGGATAATCCCTGTCGTTTCTCCCGATTGAACTTTTATGTTCACTGATTCTCTGTTTGAGAGAACGAGAGATTTTACTTACATAACAGAGCCCACATGGGCATGTAATAATGTTAATAACATGGGTGGTGGAACACAATGTAATTTATTTGGAACCGTTTCACTGTATGTGGATGGCAGAAATATTCACACTTTATCATATTGTTGCACTGTGCGCATCCTCTGCATTTATAGCTACCATTTGGAAGAGCGCATAAAAGAGCCTGGCTGATTTTCTTTTGTGGCTGGCAGTTGGCATGAAGCAATTTATCGCATAAATTGCGACCTCTCCTATACACAATAAGTGGTGCATTTTTCAATTCAGCCGGCAAAGCTGGGTCCGATGATAAAATATGCCAGTGTTTCTTGACCGCATCTCCCACTTTTCGCGAGTTCAAAGTATATGTGGTTGTGAACATTACGGTGTGTTCTTCAGCTTTAGCGGGTCTTTACACACTTTATTTGAATATCTATTACATGCATATTGTTATATTTGGTAGCACTTATTTGTTTTTCCTGCACCTCCAACCCCTTTCGATGTGTGGAACGGATGTGGGTGGGACTAGGTCTACATAAGGGTGCAATTGTTTTTTTAACTCACAAGCAGTGTGCGGTTTTTCCTTCATATTGTTCAACTGTTACCATGCACCTGCAAAAAAGATTGCTCAGATGTGTGAGTGCCTTTTGAATTTTGAATATTCATTTCTCTACCATAAGCCAACGTAATTTCTCTATTGGAGGCCAACGTCATTTTAGAGAATTTGGCAGTATGTCCAACCCGGCCTCCTAACTGTAGAGCACGACACGTTTCCACAACATGTAACCACGCCAGCCCAGGACCTCTACATCCATCTTCTTCTTCACCTGAGGGATGGTCTGCGACCAGCCACCCAGACAGCTGATGAAACTGTGGGTTTGCACAACAGAAGAATTTCTGCACAAACTGCCAGAGACCGTCTCAGGGAAGCTCATCTGCATGCTCCTCATCCTCACCAGGGTCTTGACCTGACTGCAGTTCGGCGGTGTAACCGAGTTCAGTGGGAAAATGCTTACCTTCTATGGCCCCTGGCACGGTGGAGAAGTGTGCTTTTCACGGATGAATCCCAGTGTCAACTGTACCAGGCAGATGGCAGACAGAGCGTATGGTTTGCTGATGTCAACATTGTGGAGGTGGGGTTATGTATGAGCAGGCAAAAGCTAAGGACAACGAAAACAACTGCATTTTATCGATGGCAATTTGCGATACCGTGACAAGATCCTGAGGCCTATTGTCGTTCCTTTCATCCGACGCCATCTCCTCCTGTTTTAGCATGATAATGCACTGCCCCATGTCGCAAGGATCTGTACACAATTGCCACCAAATGGTGGTCACACCAGATACTGACTGGTTTTCTAAACCAGCCCCTATTCCCAGTCATGTGAAATCCATAGATTAGAGCCTAATGAATTCATTTAAATTGACTGATTTCCATATAAGAACTGTAACTCAGTCAAATCTTTGAAATTGTTGCATGTTGCGTTTATATTTTTGTTCAGTGTTATATATATTTATTTTTCAAGTATTTTATTTTTATTCAAATGGGGCTAGCATGAAATGAGAGGGGAGCCAGAGAAGGAGGGAGATGCAGAATAGGGTATGGGCTGGGATTTGTATCCACTCTGGCTAGACCAGCCTCAGGCACGTATACAGTTTGAAATGGGCAGCAAGCGTATTATTAAATTGCTGTCCAAAAACACTTAGAAATACCAAACCACCCATTTTTTATTAGTTTGTTATGGGAGTTGCCCTAAACGCCTAATGGAACCAATTTCCATACTGCATAAAACGGTATCTGACTGTACATCCACACATACTCTCTTCACATAGCCAGTTTCCCCAGTTTCCATTCCCCGACCAGGCCTTCCTATGCTATTAATAACATGTATCCCTCTCCTCCTCCCCCAATACACAGACAGTCCCACCCACACATTATTTTGTAGTAGTAGGATGAAGTTGCCATTAGACACTGATCTAAGCTCAGTCTTGTGTTGAATTATTTTTATTTGTTTTACCTCTAATGGTTAATGTTAGTTTGGGGAGGGTAAACCGATCCTAGATCAGTCCTCTGCTACCTGTATCATTGTATAGGTCATGGTCTCCCTCAGCTGCAGGGAAGCCTGCATCGCCTCCTCAGCTTGGGTCATGTTGTAGTGGGTGAACTGCACCGACTCCTGGTGTGTGGAGGCACTGCAGGGTACAGGACATAAATCAGCCACAGTTATACATCGGTAAGTACTGTACACTCTAAGAACTGTGTTATAAATTAGAAAATGTTTTAGGTTGAGAGGATCAGAAGAGGTTAAGTGGTACAAATGACCATACATCTAGATTTAGGTAAAGGCTGAGAATTTGTCTGACATTGAGTGTTCTGCTTTCTTTGAGTGTTCTGCTATCTGAACACGGAATCAAATTATTTAGTTATGACAATTATGAAAAACAAAATTCCTAGAAATATGCTAGAACTATACAGTATATTTTCACTCATGATCATCTCATTATCGTCTCCTTTATTCTACACATGTTGACAAGGCACTACTCTGTTCCGTCCTTACCTAGTGGGTACGTGGGGTCAGGCTTGAAGGATATGTCAGGTGACCTGTCTGTAAGTGACAGGCACGATTGGTTCACATCCAGGCCTTCACTCTTGTTGGTTAGGTCAAAGGTCAGCTGTTGGTGGGCTTCCTTGAGACAGCTTAAAATGAAATAAACTTCATTGATGCTACACTGTTCAGGGAAATGAGATGCATCACCCCCATAGAACTATAGACAAACAAGCATACATCGGTAGAGATTCTATTAAATTACTAGAGGGGATATGTCAAACTCTCAGTTCCAGAATGGTATGATGATGGCAGCCGTTTTGGACAGGGAGAAATCCAAATGGAATGAATGGCAGTAGAGGCATAGGTGATACTTTCCTGCTTTTACTTATGCAGGAAAATAAAAGAAAGGCATGTGATGTATCAGAAATTGTGTAATAGAATTGTCAACCTAAAATATTGTCATATAATTATGAATACAGTTTCTACGTGTTTTAGACATTTTCTGTATAAATAGACTCTAAAATATCATCAACTGATTTCAGCCAGTGTATGGCTGTGGATTGACTGCATTGTTTGTATGGAATATTGGCAGTTAATTTGTAAAAAGATTGGAATAATTCTAATAAAACTGTCTGGCTAGTTAGCTAATGAAAATACTGTGAAGAAAATCTTCAAACTGATTGCCTTCACAATATTTGAATCACAACACTGGCTGCCCAACTCCCTGACCAAAATGGCTGACCTTTTACACCGTCATAAGATAGTTAATATCTATTATAGTATTCTAAATACTAATTATAGGCATACATCAGCACACAGGCTACAGAACACAGTGGAATTTGAACGTTTCCTGTCAAATTTGCTGCAATACGTCTTCATGAAGCAATGGAGAAATGAAATTTAAGACCTCACACAGGCCTCCAAATGTCAGTATCACCCACCCGTTTCGGTTTCACATCGCATTATCCTTTATTTTTAAGAGCAACACAACTGTGTTAGATAGAAGCCTTTTATGTTCCATGGATCAATGAAACCATATCCTGAGACACAACCAAAGACCTACGGCAGTTAAATCTCTATCTTGGCTTACCAGACCTGCTCGAAGGCCTTGTTGATGTGCTGCTGCAGCTCTTGCTGCGTGGTGTCATCATCTGGGCCTCCCTCTTCAGATGGCCCTGCAGGGGGTCACTGACCAGCTCGCTCTCCCTGCGGGCCCTCTCTCTGGGTCAGACACTCCACTACCAAATCCAGGGGCACGGCCGTGTCTTCCAGGGCCCGCTCTGCCTCTTCCAGCGAGAGGCATGTGGGAGACTCCCCAAACATATGGAAGAAGGTACTCTGGTCAGATGAGACTAAAATTGAGCTTTTTGGCCATCAAGGAAAACACTATGTCTGGCGCAAACCCAACACCTCTCATCACCCTGAGAACCAAATCTCCACAGTGAAGCATGATGGCAGCATCGTGCAGTGGGGATGTTTTTTGTCGGCAGGGACTGGGAAACTGGTCAGAATTGAAGGAATGATGGATGGTGCTAAATACAGGGAAATTCTTGAGGGAAACCTGTTTCAGTCTTCCAGAGATTTGAGATTGGGACAGAGGTTCACCTTCCAGCAGGACAATGACCCTAAGCATACTGCTAAAGCAACACTTGAGTGGTTTAAGGGGAGACATTTACATGTCTTGGAATGGCCTAGTTAAAGCCCAGACCTCAATCCAATTGCTACTCTGTGTTATGACTTCAAGATTGCTGTACAACAGCGGAACCCATTCAACTTGAAGGAGCTGGAGCAGTTTTGTCTTGAAGAATGGGCAAAAATCCCAGTGGCTAGATGTGCCAAGCTTATAGAGACATACCCCAAGAGACTTGCAGCTGTAATTGCTGCAAAAGGTGGCTCTGCAAAGTATTGACTTTGGGGGGGTGAATAGTTATGCATGCTCAAGTTCTGTTTTTTTGTCTTATTTCTTGTTTGTTTCACATCTTCAGAATGGTTGGCAAGTTGTGTAAATCAAATGATACAAACGGCCCAAAAATCTATTTTAATTCCAGGTTGTAAGGCAACAAAATAGGAAAAATGCCAAGGTGGTGAATACCTTCGCAAGCCCCTGTAGATCATCTAGATGATTAAACATGTGTGCTATAATTCATTGTCAACAAGCACACATACTTCCAGAAAAAACAAAAATAACACCCTCAGGCATAATTAGATTACGATTAGTTTACCTAATAAGGGTATGATTTAGGTAGAGTAGACTGCACCAGACGACACAACAATGCATACAAATAGCATAGTGGAATGCAGATTCCCAAAGCAATTTGAGAGGTTCCTGAAGTTAACAAATTAGGGACACTGACAGATTGTGTTCTGTGACATGCGTTCGACAGTATACGTGTTGATTATGTTTTTTGTAAGCAAAGGGAGTTGAACATTAAATAGTTCTCCCACTGCCATATGAAGTATTAGTGACCTGTGTCAGAGCTTCGATCTCTATCTCCATTGCCTGTACGCAGAACTGCAGTCTGTCCTTCTGCTCAGTGACCTCATTGATCCTGTCACCCAGCCTGTCTCAGCTGTCACTCTCATCCCAGCCTGTCTGACAGACGGAGAAGAGCCCACGGTCACGCACAGTATTACTTTGTTATTATGGGGTATAGATGTGAACATGAGTTGATCATCTCTCTGTCAATGCATCGCCTGCTGCCTGGCATCAGGCATCCATATCAGTCTCTGTACCTTACAGGCTGTCTGGTGCCTCAGGGCCCGCCTCTCCTGCCTTGTCTGCTGTGATTGGTCGCGTTGGTGCTCGGCCGTGTCCGTGAGCAGCTTGTTATTGGTCTCCCAGTCTGTCATTCAGTAACGCTGACCGGGCTTCCTACTCGTAGTGGCCATTCCTACCAACATGAATAGACAGCTTGAATTGAGTTAGTCAAAGGTTGTAGAGATCTGTATGCAGGTCTAGATCCTTCCATCAGCAAAGGGAAATTCCTTTCCACTAAAATGTACATTTTTGCTAGTGTTATGTCCCAACCAGAATGGGCACACAGGCTGTTATAGCACTTCCCGATGTTTCTACATTTGTTTTCTTATTATCATATGTCAAATAGTTGGGTATGAAACCTGGCCATGATCAATTGAAAAGGTTACATAATGCTTTAAAGTAAACCTTTTCTAATCTTTTCCATGGGTGGAACGGGTCGACACAGAATAGGAAGGACGGTAGTAGTCATGACTATCACGTAAATGTAACTGAAAACCTACCCGTCTATCAAATGAAGCATGAAATGTGAAAAACCTGGGGTAAAAGTTAGCTATGGTGGAAAAGCCCTAAACATGCACACCGAAGACCCTGTAGCTGCGTGGGACTACCAGAGCCTGTAGTAGCTGCAATGCATTCTGGACAGCAGTTTACATGTTTATGTGATCTCCTGATTACTTTACATTCCAGACAGTTATGTGAGGTTGTTGGCCCACTGTCACAACCCCCGTCTTTGTGCACTGACTGTTCCACGGAGAGATATGAGTTTCCTTAGTGAAGGATAAGTGTGACTACAAATGGGATTTTAGGAGTTTCAATTCAATCCTTCCCATATTTTCCAGGAGGGTTGAACTGGTTCAGTGCACCCGGGTACATTTTCCATTTTCATTACGAGCAGTTTGTTATGATTCATTTAATTTGAGGCAATGGTGGAAAATGAAGTTCAGTTGGTAGACTAGATTGTATTCTGCATTCTCATGGTTCTTAACCTGAAACGGTGACAGGCTCAGATTTCCAAAGTAGGCTAGGCTAGGCTATACTGTAGCCTAGTCCTAGTCATACATGCTTATGACAAATCTTACAATGCATTATAACGGCATCATAATGCATTGTACAGGAGTATGGTTGCAAAGCTACCGGTAATTTACTAAAGTTACTGTAATTTTGGTAATTAGCAGGAAATTTATGGTAATTTATACTTGAATAACTTAAAAATGTATGCAAGTATGTATATACACTACATGGCCAAATGTATGTGGACTCCTGCTTGTCAAACAGCTCATTCCTTGTGCACGGGGGCATTGTCATGCTAAAAAAGGAAAGGGCCTCCCCTAAATTGTTGCCACAAAGTTGGAAGCACAGAATCGTCTAGAATGTCACTGTATGCTGTAGCATTAAGATTTCCCTTCACTGAAACTAAGGGGACTCACCCAAACCATGCCAGCCCCAGAGCATTATTCCTCCTCCGCCAAACTTTACAGTTGGCACTATGTATTTGGGCAGGTAGTGTTCTCCTGGCATCCGCCACACTCAGATTTGTCTGTCGGACTGCCAGATAGTGAAGCGTGATTCCTCACTCCAGACAACGTGTTTTCACTACTCTAGAGTCCAATGGCGGTGAGCTTTACACCACTCCAGCCGACGCTTGTCATTGTGCATGGTGATCTTAGGCTTATGTGCAGCTGCTCGGCCGTGGAAACCCATTTCATGAAGCTCCCTACAAACAGTTCTTCTGCTTACGTTGCTTTCAGAGGCAGTTTGGATCTTGGTAGTGAGTGTTGCAAGCAAGGACAGACGGTTTTTATGTGCTTCGTCACTCAGAAGTCCCGTTCTGTGAGCTTGTGTGGCCTACCACTGCACGGCTGAGCTGCTGTTGTTCCTAGACGTTTCCACTTCACAGTAACAGCACTTACAGTTGACTGAGGCAGCTCTAGCAGGGCAGAAATTTGATGAACTGACTTGTTGGAAAGGTGGCATTCTATGAAGTGCCAAATTGAAAGTCACTGAGCTCTTCAGTAAGGGCCATTCTAATGCCAATGTTTGTCTATGGAGATTGCATGGCTGTGTGCTCGATTTTATACAGCTGTCGGCAAATAGCCAAATCCACTCATTTGAAGGGGTGTCGACGTATGTGTGTGTGTGTGTGTGTGGAGAGAGAGATAGATCGATAGAGTTTCTAGTGGATAAACCATATGGTTTATGGGAAAATTGACAAATGAATGAAAAAAAACACAACTAGTACACAATTGCATTATTTTCAATTAACTCTGCAACTCTTCCAAATACTGCCACCAGTTTGGCCACAAAACATTTTTCATAACACATAGACAAAGTAAAAAGGAAAGTGTAAAAAAATAAAGCATATCTCATTGTGAAACCCTCATTAATTCACTACGTTGGTTTATATTTAGGGTTACCGTTTTATACCATTGTCATTCAATGTTGATTTTACAATCTTATTACATTGAAAAATATATTTTGCATGTGGTAAGGCAACAGAGTGCCAGAGATTAGACACCTGTGATAATCTGAAGTACCCAAAAATGCCACTAGGTGTCATCTGATAAAATTCCATATTCCTTGAAAGTTATCAAAATTCTGGTAGTTTACTTTTAAACCTAGAAAAAGTTTCCAGTAATATACACTCCCTTTGCCACACCATACAGGACTTACTTACCAAAAAATATGTTCTGACTTCTACTTCTCAAGACTATTTCTTTACATTCCTTGAAATGAAGAGACTAAATAACACAATCAGTCTACACTACAGGCAACTAACTGTCTGGTGCAACAACATAGAATCAGAAGAATAATAGAACAATAGCATTCGAACACAGTGCAATGACATGTCATAATCATTTAGTAACATTACATCTGTGCTGAATCTACTTTCACTAGAACTGACTAGTGGCTACAGCCACCATAAATGAAAGGGGTGTGTTTGATCACATGTGCCTGCTTGGTCTAGAAACAAATATCATGAAGCGAAAGGTTTTAAAGCAAAGCTTTTTATTACAAGTATTAGTGAAAGATACACTTCAAATTGTAGCAAAGCAAAACTGAAGGCCTAAAATAAAGAATTATTAAACAAGAGACATTTAAAACTGAAATAAAAAAAGACCTGTTGGTACAACAGAGTTTGAAACATACAGAGTAGTAAGGGAGAGAGATGGAGGCATGGAACTCATGTGGCTACCTTGTTCTAATCATCAAACACCCATTGATTTTAGCTGGTGCCTCAGGACTCAAAATGGTATCACAGCGCACAATCCTAACTGACGCACGTCAAATACAAAAATAACCTCAAGATACCGATGAAACATATAGGGAACCCTTTAAAAGTCCAGCATTCATGGCCACTGACGAGATCTGTCTTCAAACCAGTGCAACGTTGGGAAAACAGCATCCGATAATCTCTCGAGCAAATTTTTCTTCAAAATCTTAACATGGACTGCGAATAGACTGAAAGCAAGCTGCTTGCACATCAAACAGATAGCTAAATGGAGTCAACATGTCTAAAAAGGATTTGTCTGTGGGTATTAGGTAGAAAAGCCTATTAAAAAAGTTCTGAACAGGGTTGACGACCCCTTCCAAGCTCCATGCCTCTGACCTCTGACCCTAGAGTGAGGTTGGAACAACTAACAGACACCGTGGGCAAACAGAACAGCAATGAATTACTACAACACCTTGATTCATTATACAGGTACAAGTCAGCACACAGAACCCTCAGGCTCTTGTTCTTACATCCACACACGTGGGGAAACATACACTTTGTACGTTGGGGCTCAACAACTACTGTAGCACTATTAGTGGTTTGAAAAAAAACACGAGGATGCCATTTTGGAGTTAGGCCATTTTTTTTGTACTCAACTCCAGCGTTCCGTAGTCATAAATAAAACCCAACAACGAAGTAAGAACACACTTAAGGCGGAGGCTTGTATTTGAGCGGAATGAGACTTTTACACTCCACTCCTTCCTGTGTAAAAGTCTCTGGCACAAGGGAAACGTGAAAGGACAGAAGCCACACCTAACATCCTCTGCCTGAGCACAGTCACCATCATTCCCTCCTTCTCCTCTATTCTCACCCACTTGTACTCTACCAGGCCAGGGGAGTTTATATGGCTAACATATTAGCAGCTCTGGATGAGGATGTCAGTGGTCAGCTCAGTCCATGTGGTTCAGTAAAGGTTCCCCTAACCCTACAGGAGATGAGACGCAACATGTGGGGGTGGCCTCACCAAGATGGGAGGAGAGAACCAGGGAGAGAAGGAAGAGGGAGTACAAGGTGGTAAGAGGAGGAAGGCCTCTTCCCTTCACGAGGAGCCAAACAAGAAAGCTAAACAGCTAGACGCAGGGGTCTACATAATTAATACCTAATTTAAAATAAATAAAAAAACAGGTCCCCCTGCTCAACTGTGCCCCTTCGTCCGCCCACCACCACGTCGCTGTGCTTGCGTGTCTGGAGAGGATAAGGCTTCAACATGGAGGGGGGTGGGGTGGTTTAAGGCCTCGTCCCCTAGCTCCACCTCCACCATGCTGCCAATGAGACTAGCTGGCCGCTCGTTTATACACTCAATAAATACAGCATAAAATATTTTGCAATATACATTTCATATACATATTAAAAAGAACAACATTTAAATAGGACGACAAAATAAAACTTTCGGCTCAAGTCAGATAAGTGTTAAGACAAAAAAAAAACTAAAACAAGAATATCTTACGTCTGTCTAAAATAGTTACAAGAATATCATAATCAGGTATTAATCAAGCATTATACTGTAATAACCAAAGCAATATTTGCAGTTTTTCCTCTCATGTGGTATAACATATGCAGCATACCAAGGTAAGTGAGGCGCATATTTTATTTAAATCTTGTGTAAAGGTATCACCCCCCCCTGGACTGACGGGTACCCCAAATGACTCATACAGACCCTCAGAGCCCAAAACACCAACGAAAGTGGGCCCACTATCCTTCCATTAAGGACAAGACGGACACACGGCAGGGCGAGGGCATTGCACTAGGATGAGAGAATGCCATGGGCCAGACAACTGCCGACTTCCTAATATGGACGCCTTACACTGGAACACTTAAAAACCATTGGTGGTTTCAGATTCTTAAGGAGAAACCATATAAATGCAGGCGGACTCAAAACAGAGTCATCATCAGCGAAGTCACATGAGCTGGAGGCACGCTTTTAAAATGACCACCTAGTAGCGATAGCAAACTGTTTGGTGTCGTAATCCAATTCCCTTTCCCAGAGGAGGAAAATCTCCTCATTCACATAATAAAACAAGTCCTCGATACTCCACTGTATCTGGGAGGCGGGGATTGGAGGAGGAACAGAGACAGAAAACCTCTTGGCTTTATGTCTGAGTGAGAGTGGCAGTCTATAAAGTGCTGTGCTATGTTTGTCATTCGTGGGCAAGGCTGTGTCACACACACACACATCGGTTTAAAATGTGACCTCGCTTGTCAATGCAAGTTCCACTGTACCAACCAACCGAGTCCATTGGTCCAGACTCAAAATGCACCACTAAGTGAACGCTCAACCACAATCATATACTTTAACAAACAGACTGCGGGTCCTCAGTATCAATCTTGGTGTGTGTGTGTGTGTGTGTGTGTACTGTGCATAAAACGCAGGCGTTTTTTTCTTCAAACATGAGATAGATGTCTTTTTGATTTTCCATTTGACTTTTGTTTTACAGCACCACCATTAAGAAAGGCACTTTCTGTGGCCTTCGTCACTCTGCCATAGATTTACCTTCTACCCCCAAAAGAAAGAACTCAAAATCCAGTACATCTGTGCGTCACAGGCAAATGGAATGAACACAGACATAGCTACTGTACATATAGCTACTTTTCCATAGAGTATAGGAAACTCTGGGGTGATGTTTTAGACCTAGAAAGGCCTTGCTCATAAATATCTATAAACTAAGCACACAAAAAAAAAACTGCTGAAAACAAAACGAACATATGAAAAACGTTACCCACGACGATTTAAGGAGTTGTAATGTTATAAGGATGTTAGGCGAACACATCTGCTATATGTAAACCTGTGTTCTTTTGCCCAGGAAAATCTGAATGTTCTGTCGTCCTTGACGTTCATCATAATGTCAGCTTGGATGAGAGCTACGCTTGGTCGCTTGCTAAACAATGTCCCGATCCAGACACGTCACCTCCCTCAAATGGCACTTAGCCCTACTTCTCACTTTACACACACCAGAACCAGCCACATGCACAAAAACCCATCTAACTACAATGCCCTACTCTGTACCAACCAACACACACTTAACGTCTTCTGTCCTCTAGTCTTCCATCTTTTCTCCACTTCTCAGGGGAATCCGATGGCAGATCGACTGGCTATGGAATGTAGTCCTCTGGCAAAATCCACACACGTGGCAAAAGTCAGGAGAAAGTGGGGGAAAAACAAATGAGATTATAGACTGTCACATTGCAGACTTAATGGAGGCCTTTCGGCTTTGTATTCCGGAGCACAAGAAGTGCCCTTGGTTGCGCGTGGAGAAAAGCCACAGTTACGGGCCAAGTCTCGCTCTATAGGGGCCTCATAACCCACAAGGCTCAACCTCAAACACTGCGGGCCACATCGGTACTAAACGTTCATGATGACCAGTCAGGGTAACCATCTCATTCCGGTTTCTCCCGCTCTCCCCCTACTCTACAGGCGTCAACTCCCGCCTGAGAAAGACGATCTGGATCACAACAATTATGCTCTTAAAAAAAGTCTAACGATTCCATTTGGATTCTATGACAACAGGGAAGATCTGACAACAGCTGCCAAGAGTGCCAGAAATAGAAGCACCTCTAACTTCTAGAAGACAAGTCCACCACATCCCGATCCATAACAGTCTAACAATCCAGACACAAGTTACATGTCAAAATACATTCACCGCCAATGTACGCACGCCAAAATAAACAAATTAATGTTATACATTGCCACAGGACACGAGTCAACAGTCTATTGCATTATCAACTCTTACATATTTTATTACCGTTTATCTTTAATGATATTATTACTATGATGATTAACTATATAACTACATATGTTAGATTTTTTTTTTGTTAGCAAAAATAAGTGGTGTGAGCATTACAATAATGTGAAATGTACATATACACATCTTCCAATCTGGCTTTTTAAAAAGGCTTTTTGGACACTAGTGAAGATCATGAAGGCTCAAACTCATTGGCTTCCAGCCAGGGGAAGGCTAGAGTTGGGAAGGCTGTCAAATGCAACTACAGGGGGACACAGGATTCTACCATTGGACCACACTACCGTTCACCTATTGGGGCAGTCCTTGCCTTGAGAACTGTGTCCTCGTATCATTGTACCGTCAAAACAAGAGATTCTCAATGGCAACTGTTTCCACTAACAGTTAGGACAAGAATCCCTATAGTGCCCCACATAAGACCCTCTCATTTACCTCATTGGGAGGTTTACTACAGTACATTTGTACCCCCCCCCAAAAGGCCTACTCAGACTGCAAATTCTCAAAGGGGCACGGCAAGGAGGCCACCCCCCATAGCACCAGAGGCACGTGTTCGGTCTGACACACACTTCTTTTAGTGCAGATTATTGTCTCTCTCTTGAACACTAGGCATGCCTCACGTCAAAGAGCACAGAGGAGCTAAGCAGCGACCACACAAGTCACTCACTCAGTCTCCCGGACTTCCAAGATTCGTCGAACTGTTGACTCGAGAAGACAGCTAAGCTACTATTGGTTTGGATGCTCAGTTATATGGCGAAGAAAAAAAATGAAATGTCGGCTTCGCTCTCCTGCCGCTCATGACTGAGGCATGCCTCGATTCTTAGTCACCTTGAGTACATGTAGATATAGCAGCTAGATCCATGTCTGATGAGGATAGAGACAGAGTGCAGCACGACTTGATCTGCTAAAATACTGCTGCTATTAGGCAAAGACAATAGGATAAACTAACACACACAGAATATATATATATATATTTTCTATCATGAGGATTTCAATGCGATGCAAAATGTAGCTTAGTCAACTTTCTCCAGCTACATTTTGCCCTTTAACTCCCTTGTTTGAATACATTTTAAAGGCTAGGATCTCCACATCATAATCCATCGATACAACTTCCATTTAACTGTTCATTTCCAAAACCAGGCACTTGATTTCTAACCCATAACACACTCACTGGCATAACCATTCGACCTCTGAACCCCTCTACTCCCCTTCATAAAGAGGAGCAACGGGTAAGTGCCAATTTTGTGAACAGAGTTCTCATAGGAGATCTGGGTTCTGCTACATTCTCGTAACTCACTGCTACAGACTTCCAGATATTCAAACCGTATCTTCTAGAAGAAGCTTCCTTCCCCTCAGCTAAAAGATTATTGCACTAGGAGAAAGCAACATGATCAGTCATTCAATTTTGGATCTTCCACCACAAATTAAAATCCAAGAGAGCGGATAGATCGAAAGAGCAATGAGATAGAAAGAATGCAGAAATAAAAACGCTCGTCTCATATTAAATTACTATATCTTGAGCGTACTAATAAATACTGGAAAGAATGGTAAAAAAAACAAACAACAAAACAAGCACCTTAAATATCAAAACACGATGTACAGGAAAGAAAATTCAAAACAGGGTCACATTGCAATGTAGTTAGTTGATGTGACAGCACATTAGACCTATGCCATAGGGGACTGACCTAGGGTGTGATATCATTGTATTACCCTCTATGATGTGTGCCAGCGTATACGCACAGCACTTATTGGTTCAAGTCAAATGATAACGAGTTGGAAATCATATGATTAGCATCATAGCTTATTCCCCAGACAGGTTGGGACTTTTGAAGAGAGCATTTACACCGTTTAGACTCCAGGTGGCACTGTGCTCACAATAATAGCTTGTGTTCGTCTCCTACCACACAGTGTCCATTGACACACTCACACTTTTGATAAGTCACCATTGGCTAAAAAAAAAAAGCTGGAGAGGAAAGGAGAGGAAAATACCAGTGTCAAGCTTGTGCGCAGTGATGGGTCTGCACCAATAGAGATCCACCCTTCACACTCCTGATCCTTTTCTTCTTCTCTCCTCAACCTTTGATGAAAGAAAACCACGACTAACCACGAAAAACTAACCGTTTTAACTAACCGTTAAAAACTGAGCTGATGTAAAAGGCATGATGACGAAAGGGAACGATTTCTGCAACGTTGACCAAACACATCCGGAATCAAAACAGATCTCCTTCATGACCGGAGAAAAGGAGGGAGGGACTGGAGGAGGGTGGGGGCGGAGTTGGGGTGCCCAGGAAAAGCAGTTGGCTGGGTTAATATTGCATAATAGTGCCAAGTTCTTCCTCTCTTGTTTTAAAGCAGCGTCTGTCTGCATCCTCAGTCCATTGCGGGGGGCTTCCCCCACCCCCCTCTTCCCTCTACACAGTGTCAGGTCCGGATTGACTGGTTGTGGGGGGATGCAACCCTCCTTGACTGGCAGGCGGGGCTTGTGTGTGTATGTGTGCTTTAAGTGCGGTGATGGTGGTGTGGGGTGGTGCTCAGGCGAAGTACATGGTCCTCAGCGTGTCGTGGTGAATCTGCACCGCCTTGGCCAGAGCCTGGGGGTCCCGACCGTTACTCTGACCAGAGACATGGCTGCCCTCCGCACTGGGAGAAGAGAAGACATTCATCAGGACAGAGAAATACATGAATGGATCAGAAAGACAGGTCAACTATCATACACACACTTCTTTGAAGCTATATGTTTTTTTTACGTAGAAAGCTAGCTTTCTGGCGCTGCTTTGGGGGGCGGGGGGGGCAGTAAACTACCTAGCGCTGCTTTGAGGGGGCAGTATACTACCTAGCGCTGCTTTGAGGGGGCAGTATACTACCTAGCGCTGCTTTGAGGGGGCAGTATACTACCTAGCGCTGCTTTTTGGGGGGGGGGGGGGGTAATACTACCTAGTGGTGCTCCTAGTGGCCGCGGACTTTACAGCAGGGAAACTTAAAACTCTTTTACCATATTTCTATCAGCATGTTTAATGTGCAACCAGAGGGAGAAAAATTCCATACCACCTTTACTCCACACACAGAGACATGTACAAAGCTCTCCCTCACCCTCCATTTGGCAAATATGACCATAATTCTATCCTCCTGATTCCTGCTTACAAGCTAAAATTAAAGCAGGATGCACCAGTGACTCAGTCAATTTAAAAAAAGTGGTCAGATGAAGCCGATGCTAAACTACAGGACTGTTTTGCTATCACAGACTGAAATATGTTCCGGGATTCTTCCGATGGCATTGAGGAGTACACCACATCAGTCACTGGCTTCATCAATAAGTGCATCAATGACGTCGTCCCCACAGTGACCGTACGTACATACCCCAACCAGAAGCCATGGATTACAGGCAACATCCGCACCGAGCTAAAGGCTAGAGCTGCCACTTTCAAGGAGAGGGACTCTAACCCGGAAGCTTATAAGAAATCCCACTCAGTCCTCCAATGAACCATCAAAGTATCAATACAGGACTAAGATTGAATCCTACGACACCGGCTCCGACGCTCAGACTACAAAAGGGAAGCACAACCGAGAGCTGCCCATGTTCTACAGCTGCACCATTGAGATCATCCTGCCTGGTATGGTACCTGCTCGCGCTCCGATCGCAAGGCACTACAGAGGAAAGTACGTGCAGCCCAGGATATCACTGTAACCAAGCTTCCTGCCATCCAGGACATCTATACCATGCGGTGTCAGAGGAAGGCCTTAAAAATTGTCAAAGACTCCAGCCACCCTGGTCAGACTGTTCTCTCTGCTACCGCACGTCAAGCGGTACCGGAGTGACAAGTCCAGGTCCAAGCCACAAGACTACTGAACATCTATTGCTGCCCGCCCCCTCTCCTTTACACCGCAGCAACTCTGTTAATATCTATGCATAGTCAGTTTATTAACTCTACTTACATGTACATATTTTAATATTAATTCTTAACTCTATTTTCTTAAAACTGCATTGTTGATTGGGGGCTCGTAAGTAAGTAAGTATTTCACTATAAGGTGTTGTATTCGACACGTGACTAAAACAATTTGATTTGGGGGCAGTATACTATCGAGCGCTGCTTTGGTGGCAGTAGAACACGGAAAAAAACAGTAATGCCGTACTGTACATTTCACCAAAAATAGATAGGAAATATGAAACGTAATGTTGAGCACAACAGAGGCGAAGCATGCAGAAACACTGAACCAGCCCAGATTGTTTTGTGCAGTGACAGAGTGACCCCCACCCCTATCCCTGCCAATCACCTGTCGTGCTCCTTGTCCACCAGATGGTAGCGGGCACGGAAGGCCACCAGGTGGGCGTAGTAGGCTGGCGCGGGGATGGAGACGGAACGGGTACAGCGCACGTAGGTGTGGCACAGCTGGTAGGTGAGCAGCTGGAACTCATCGGCCGTGAAGCAGTTGTCGTCCCACAGGACGTGGTAGTGGGAGGGCCGACTGGTCCCCTGGGGAAAGCAGACAGCAGACGTTACACATACTACACAGCCTCAATTTGGGGATTTAATGGATGTGGTATAAAAAGTGATGTAGAAAGACAATGGCTTTCAACTAAAACTCTGGACAATTAGAATGAGGTATAGGCCTATTTATTTGCAAATGTAGTCTCATTTTTTTCAACTTAAAAACCAAAGAGTGTTTGGTAGTTTAGTTTCAGTAAAGAACGGTTTACCTTCCAAAAACCAAAACCCCAAAAAACGCAGTGTGAATAAAGTGCGTTTAAATTCTAAAAAGACAGCGTTTTTCCCGAGACTTCATGAAGTCATTTCCTGAGAGGAAGGTGCAGTGAGGAAGGTGCAGTGAGGCAGCAGGCTAGATGAACAGGTGGTGAAATGCTGCAGTACCTGTATTCCAGCGTGACTGCAGAGGTAAAAGTCAAACTCGTAGGGGTGCGTGATGTCCGTGTCCACCGTGGTGCCAGCAGGAATGTTTCCACTGCGTCCAACCTGAACGAAGAGAACATGTCGATTTGGGGTCATTATTTATAACTGCCCACGTTAAAAAACATCCTTCCGTCTGTCCGGGTCTACTTCAACACCAAGCTTCACACACATCCATTCATTAAACTTTCCCCTTGGACTCATTTAATGACGTCAGAAAGGGAACGAACGGAGGGAGGAGTAGTGTTTATTTTTTAGATTTACCTTTATTTAACTAGGCAAGTCGGTTAAGAACAAATTCTTATTTACAATGACGGCCTACCCCGACCAAACCCTAACGACGCTGGGCCAATTGTGCGCCGCCTTATCTCCACAGCTCTGAATGATGTTGTCTACAAATGACCAGAATAATGACTAAATTGATTTCTCCTTGTCCGTCAAAGTTAACTTCACTTGTAAACAAGGTGATAACTCCAAAAGCCCTGCTCTCCCAGGCCTCGAGTGGCACTCCAGGTCCGTCAATCAGGCCTAATGCTATAATGGAATAGAATTACCAGGGGTGAGGAGAGCAGGCCCATTGACAACAGTGTAATGGGATAATTAGGACAACCATTTAGAGCAGTTAATAAAACACCACGGACCAACTCTGTAACACACAGTTCACCCTTAATCTATAAAGGGCGTTTCACACTGCTGTGCCAAACAGAGTTGAGTCAAGCTGTAGTGAGCTGGCCTGGTTACACATCTACTAAAGCTGTTGGAACGGTGCTAGAAGAAAACGTAAGAGTCAGTTTGGGTGTGATTTGGCCCCATAGTGTGACTCAGGCATGGGTATTATCTCAGAATGACCCGAAGGTAGCTGGGAGGGTGGCCGGAAGTAAAAGTGGACCCACTCACCCTTTCGTTGCGGTCGGCACAGAAGAGGCGGGTGTGGTGGCGTTTCTGGACCACGATGTAGGTGATGCCGGGCTGGTACTCCTTCTCTAAGCCAATGCAAGCCTCGCGGATGGCCAGCAGCTCGTAGTACAACACCTGGGGTGGGCAGATGGATAAAACAGGGTTCAAAACATCCATTATTGACGATATGACTTTGAATGTCCTCCATGTCCGTTACGGGCAAGTTTTTCCTAGTTCGCACCAGTTGAGGCGGATGATATAGGCCTCAACATTGCACCCTTTCACCACCATCTGACAGCGTGACAGGTAAATAAGTCATGTTTTGGTCACAGTCATGCATGTTATTCTAATGTCCTCTTAGTGGACCTTCATGATGTGCCTCAATGGTTTACTTACACAGATAGGACATCTACCTAACTTTAACAGTTTATTTAAAGAGGGACAACATTTGACATGCAACCTTTGACCCTCTGGTTTCTGATGTTCTGGAGGTGGAGAGAGACTTACATTTTCTTGTCCTCAGGACAATCACTCGGTCTTTACTCACCTGTCTGAACTGGCCCTCTGACACGCCGTCCCTGTAGAAGATGATCCTGGTGGGCTTGTAGCGGGTCGACTTGTAGAACTGGATCAGCAGCTCTCGGACCATAGAGGCCAGATCCTGGATCACCTCCTGCCTGGGCCTCTGGACCCGGACTGTGGCACAGTACCTGCTGGGGTGGGCGTCCATACTGCCCACCACCTGGAGAGAGAGAGATGTAATAGAGAGAAACAGGGTGAGAGAGAGTGTGTGTGTGTGTGTGAGAGAAACAAACCAGCGCTGTACAAATTGATTAGCTCTGCACAAACATTATGAACTTGAATGCAGTGGCGATACAGTATAGACAAAGCCACAGAAGTCTCAAACATGTAGTCCTCAGGCCAGATGAGGCCCGCGAGCCTATTTAATGCAGCCTGCGGTTGTCTCAGTAAATGTGGACCATGGTTGCAATAGTAAAAAAATATATAAATGTGGCCCCTGGGCAAAATGAGTTTGAGACTACTGGTATAGGCCAATAGGAGTTAAGTGAACTCACTGCAGCAATGGAGGGCTTCTTCCCGTCTCCAGCAGGGGGGTGTGTAACGTCCGCCCCCAGGAAGATGATAGGCTGCTGGAATACTGAGGGTCTGGGTGGAGGAAGAGAGAAGGACCAATGAGGACAGAGTTCAAACAAAGGTTCTCTAATATGATTAAAGGTTTAGATTTCACACAATATGTACATGTATGTCAATCATAAATTGGAAGACACTTGATTAGGAGATTGATATTGATGGAATGTGTACAAATAAAATAAACATTCTCAAGACCAATACACACTTTGTAGGCCTAACAAAGTTAATTTACTGTTTAAAGGGATGCCCCGCTTCACAGGTCTAAAAAAATAAATACATTTGAACAATTAATTTGATTCATATGAATGATTCTTTGACAAAACAAACAATTCACTACGTGATTTTAGTAGTTGGGATTCGGTTCAATCGCGGTGATCGAATCATGTGAATCAAAAAAAAAAAAAAAAAATGGTGAATCGCAAACAGTAATTTTAGCTGTAGCCTCCCTTTTGGAATAGGTGGCGACAAAACTTGTTTTGTAGCTACTTCAAGCTGATTTATGCACACTTCTAAAGGAAGATAAATATGACTAGATTAGAAAAGGTACATACATTTCCAAAATAAAATGTGCTCGCTTTAGCCAAATAAAAATATTTGTTTGGTCATTCGACAGTCCTATCCTCCAGCCACAGTGGCCACGTACCGTTGGTGGGGCACCAGGATATTGTTGATTCCCCCCAGCTTGACGTTGATCTTGAGGCAGAGGTTGGAGAGGGTCTGGGGGGACGTCTTCACCACGTTCTTCACCTGGACACACTGAGTGGCCATTCCTAGGAGAGTGTCTCCCACCCTCTTCACCTCCGCTACACAGGACCAGTAACAGGAAGTGATCAATCAATCTCTGTGCAATTAACAGTCAGATTAGGAAAGTAAAGTACCACCTATGCGTTAAAGGGAAAGCATTGGTAGATACCAGACAGATGTACACCGTCTTAACACACAACAGCACACATCCCTTATCGAAGCTGCTTTAGCAACACAAGAGTTTCAAAGAATAGCAAATGCTTTGGTTGAAGTATTATATAGATACAGAAAATGTTCGACCGTGAATCAGCACGGATAAGGTGATTCCAATGAACATCATGTGAATACGTACAGTTGAAGTCAGAAGTTTACATACACTTAGGTTGGAGTCATTAAAACTCATTTTTCAACCACTCCACAAAATGTCTTCTTAACAAACTATAGTTTGGCAAGTCGGTTAGGACATCTACTTTGTGCATGACACTAATAATTTTTACAACAATTGTTTACAGACAGATAATTTCACTGTATCACGATTCCAGTGGGTCAGAAGTGTACATACACTAAGTTAACTGTGCCTTTAAACAGCTTGGAATATTCCAGAAAATAATGTCATGACTTTAGAAGCTTCTGATAGGCGAATTGACATCATTTGAGTCAATTGGAGGTGTACCTGTGGATGTATTTCAAGGACTACCTTCAAACTCAGTGCCTCTTTGCTTGACATCAATGGAAAAGTCTTGCTCCCAAGGATGAACCATTTCCAAAACGCCTGAAGGTACCATGTTCATCTGTACAAACAATAGTACGCAAGTATAACCACCATGGGACCACGCAGCCGTCATACCGCTCAGGAAGGAGACACATTCTGTCTCCTAGAGATGAACATACTTTGGTGCGAAAAGTGCAAATCAATCCCAGAACAACAGCAAAGGACCTTGTGAAGATGCTGGAGGAAACAGATACAAAAGTATCTATATCCACAGTAAAACAAGTCCTATATCGACATAACCTGAAAGGCCGCTCAGCAAGGAAGAAGCCACTGCTCCAAAACCGCCAAAAAAAGCCAGACTACGGTTTGCAACTGCACATGGGGACAAAGATTGTACTGATCTGATGAAACAAAAATATATAACTGTTTGGTCATAATGACCATGCTTATGTTTGGAGGAAAAAGGGGGAGGCTTGCAAGCCGAAGAACACCATCCCAACCGTGAAGCACATGGGTGGCGGCATCATGTTGTGGGGGTGCTTTGCTGCAGGATGGGCTGGTGCACTTCACAAAATAGATGGCATCATGAGGAAGTAAAATTATGTGGATATATTGAAGCAACATCTCAAGACCAAGTTATAGCTTGGTCGCAAATGGGTCTTCCAAATGGATAATGACCCCAAGCATACTTCCAAAGTTGTGGCAAAATGCAGGGACAACAAAGTCAAGGTATTGGAGTGGCCATCACAAAGCCCTGACCTCAATCTTATAGAATATTTGTGGGCAGAACTGAAAAAGTGTGTGCGAGCAAGGAGGCCTACAAACCTCACTCAGTTACATCAGCTCTGTCAGGAGGAATGAGCCAACATTCACCCAACTTACTGTGGGAAGCTTGTGGAAGGCTACCCGAAACATTTGACCCAAGTTAAACAATTTAAAAGGCAATGCTACCAAATACCAATTGAGTGTATGTAAACTTCTGACCCACTGGGAATGTGATGAAAGAAATAAAAGCTGAAATAAATAAATAATTCTCTCTCCTATTATTCTGACATTTCACATTCTTAAAATAAAGTGGTGATCCTAATTGACCCAAGACAGGGAATTTTTACTAGGATTAAATGTCAGGAATTGTGAAAAACTGAGTTTAAATGTATTTGGCTATGGTGTATGTAAACTTCTGACTTCAACTGCACACTACCTTTTTGTCCATTAAAATAACATCAAATTGATCAGAAATACAGTTTATACATTGTTAATGTTGTAAATGACTATTGTAGCTGGAAACGGCAGATTTTGTGGAATATCTACATAGGCGTACATAGGACCATGATCAGCAACCATCACTCCTGTGCTCCAATGGCACGTTGTGTTAGCTAATCCAAGTTTATAATAAAAAAAAGGGTAATTAAGCATTAGAAAACCCTTTTGCAATTATGTTAGCAGAGCTGAACATGGTTGTGCTGATTAAAGAAGCAACACAACTGGCCTTCCTTAGACTAGTTGAGTATCTGGAGCATCAGCATTTCTGGGTTCGATTACAGGCTCAAAATGGCCAGAAACAAAGACCTTTCTTATGAAACTGTTGACGTTGAGACTAATGTTTTGCGGGTACTGTTTAATAAAGCTGCCAGTTGAAGACTTGTGAGGCGTCTGTTTCGAAAACTAGACACTAATGTACTTGTCCTCTTGCTCAGTTGTGCACCGGGGCCTCCCACTCCTTTTTCTATTTTGTGCTTTTCTTTCTTTCTTTCAAAAACAAGGACATTTCTAAGTGACCCCAAACTTCTGAACGGTAGTGTTTATCTATGGGTGCCGCCTACCATAGACTGGGGTCTTTCCAGGCAGGATGACGATGATGAGCTGCAGTCCAGAGTAGGTGTTCTTCAGGTGCCTGAACATGGGCTCCACACTGTCGGCTCCCTGGGCGTATTTACAGAAACACGGCTGGCCCTGGATGGGCATCCCAGCATCCTTGGAGATCTTACGCAGCTGGTCTGTGAAACCCCTGTAGAAGGAGGTGGGTAATGGATGGAGGAAGAGAGAGGGATGCAGAAGAGAGTGATGGAGGAATTAGGGAGGGAAAGAGGAATGAGGGAGGGAAAGACAGTAATGGAGAAATGAGGGAGGGGGAGGAGGGGAAAAGGAAGGGTTGTAAAGACCAAATATAATCTGGTTGGTTAGGGAACGGTTTAGTAATGTAATCCTTGAGAGTCGCTGTGTAAATCCTAAGGTTGTATCAGAGGCGTAGAGGACAAACTAATTACACAAGGATCACTTTCTTATCTGGAAGGCCATCTTCAACAACACATCCGTAGCAGGGAGGTATTCCTTTCTATATATCCCTGTGGCTATGTGAAAAGCTGCTTCATGAATAGGAGGGGGGGTATGTTTATTAGGCAATAAATGGAAGAAAATGTACTGAAACAGGGCAGGACTACCTGGACCAATAAGAAATGCTCATTTTCGTTTTCCATTGAACATTTTGCCAAGGTGTGCCCTAACGAGCATAACCCAGTTGTACACATAGTAAGTGGGTGAAACAGATAAGACTGGTAGGTTCTTACTTGAGGATCTCCTCGCGACACTGCCTCTGTGTGGCAAAACATGCGATGGCCCACATCTTGATCTCCACTCCCGTGTGGAACTGTTTGCCCCTCATGTCCCACACCCCGTGACTTGGGGTGGCCACCGTCCGGTTCTGAAACCACAGTGTAGTACGGTTGATCTGCTGCGTAGTGTACACACACACACACACACACACACACTTCTGCATGCACACACACTTGTTTTTCATATCCTTGTGGGGACCTAACATGTATTACCATTAAAAACCCTTACTCCAACCTTAACACCTAACCCTAATTGTAAGCCTAAACCTAACCCCCAAGTTTAAAATAGCCTTTGTTCTCAGAGGGATCATTATCTATGTTTTATAATCCTTGGAGACATTTGGGGATTTCAGGTCCCCACGAGGATAGAAAACCAGTGCACAGTAATCACATACACCCAATGGAGTAGGACATGCTGTACAGATTCAACAGTCAAAACACTTCAGAAAGTCATGCAGGCACACATGTATAAATTACACAGAAAATAATTGTGTGTAGACACCAACACTTATTGGATACATTTAAAGCAAAACACACATGAAAAAGTGTGTGAACCCTTTGGAATTACCTGGATTTCTGCATGAATTGGCCATAAGATTTGATCTGATCTTCATCTAAGTCACAACAATAGACAGTGTGCTTAAACTAATTAACACAAATTATTGTATTTTTCGTGTCTATATTGAATACATAATTTAAACATTCGAAGTTTAGGTTGGAAAAAGTATGTGAACCCCTAGGCTAATGACTTTTCCAAATGCTAATTGGTGTCAGGAGTCAGCTAACCTGGAGTCCAATCAATGAGACGAGATTGGAGACGTTGGTTAGACCTGCCCGATGACATTTAAAAAATAATAAATAAAACATCTCACAAAATTTGAGTGCAAGAAGCATTGCCTGATGTGAACCATGCCTTGAACAAGAGATGTCTCATGACCTAAGATTAAGAATTGTTGACTTGCATAAAGCTGGAAAGGGTTGCAAAAGTATCTCCCAAAGCCTTGAAGTTCATCAGTCCATGGTAAGACAAATTGTCTATAAAAATGGAGAAAATTCAGCACTGTTGCTACTCTCCCTGGGAGTGGCCGTCCTGCAAAGATGATTTAGCATTCTGCACCTTGCAATGAGGTTAAGAAGAATCTTAGAGTGTCAGCTAAAGACAGACAAATCTCTGGAACATGCTAACATCTCTGTTGACGAGTCCACAATACTTAAAACACTAAACAAGAATGGTGTTCATGGAAGGACATCACGGTAGAAGCCAATGCTGTCCAAAAAAAAAACATTGCTGCACGTCTGAAGTTCGCAAAAGAGCATTTGGATGTTCCACAGCACTACTGGCAAAGTATTCTGTGGACATATTAAACTAAAGTTCAGTTGTTTAGAAGGAACACACAACAATATATGTGGAGAAAAAAAGGCACAGCACATCAACATCTTGGGGCGGCAGGTAGCGTAGTGGTTAGAACGTTGGACTTGTAACCGAAAGGTTGCAAGATCGAATCCCAGACCTGATAAGGTCTGTCCCTTCGTTCTGCCCCTGAACAGGTCAGTTAACCCACTGTTCCGAGGCCATCATTGAAAATAAGAATTTGTTCTTAACTGACTTGCCTAGTTAAAAAATAACAATAATAATAATAATACAACTTTTAAAAAACCATGTTAAACTATTGGAGGGAGAATCATGGTTTGGAGCTGATTTGCTGCCTCAGAACCTGGAAGGCTTGCCATCGTAGACAGAAAAATGAATTCCCAAGTTTATCAAGACATTTTGCAGGAGAATGTAAGGCCATCTGTCCGCCAATTGAAGCGCAACAGAAGTTGGGTGATGCAACAGGACAACGACCCAAAACACAGAAGTAAATCAACAGAATGGCTTCAACAAGAAAATATGCCTTCTGGAGAGGC
This sequence comes from Oncorhynchus clarkii lewisi, assembly GCF_045791955.1. Lineage (NCBI taxonomy): Eukaryota > Metazoa > Chordata > Actinopteri > Salmoniformes > Salmonidae > Oncorhynchus > Oncorhynchus clarkii. The sequence goes on from NC_092149.1 coordinate 32,228,806, forward strand.
CCAGTCAGTCCTGACCTCAACCCGATCGAGATGCTGTGGCATGACCTCAAGAGAGCAGTTCACACCAGACATCCCAAGAATATTGCTGAACTGAAACAGTTTTTTAAAGAGGAATGGTCCAAAATTCCTCCTGACCATTGTGCAGGTCTGTTCCCCAACTACAGAAAACGTTTGGTTGAGGTTATTGCTGCCAAAGGAGAGTCAACCAGTTACATACTTTTTCCACCATACTCTGAATGTTTACACAGTGTGTTCAATAAAAACATGAACATATAATTGTTTTATTCTTTTAAGCAGACCATTTGTCTATTGTTTGTCATTTAAATTGAGATCAAATCACATTTTATGACCAATTTATGCAGAAATCCAGGTAATTCCAAAGGGTTCCCTCATACTTTTTCTTGCCACTGTATTTAGGCATAACATGTATAGACTGAAAGACACAGGTGCAGTGTTTTAAAATGTTTTCTTTTCTTTTCAAAACAGCTTCAAAAAGGTCAATTTGAGCATATCAACACTGAAACTCAAAATTGTATTGCCCTTAACCTTTACATTAACCCTTCAAGGTGAGACAATAGAGGTTGAAATTAAATTTTTTGCATCTACTTTTTGATATTTAATATTAGTACTTTCAAAAAGTAAACATATATTTTGTTTATCATACTACCATCAAAATGTCATGAATTTTAAAACACATTTTTTTTTAAACATAAATCATTTCAAAGCTCACTACATTTAAAAAAGGCCATTACAAACTGGACTACAGAGCCTTTGGAAAGTATTCAGACCCCTTGACTTTTCCACTTTTAAGTTATAGCCTTGTTCTAAAATTGATAACTTCAAAAACAATCCTCAGCAATCGACACACAATACCCCATAATGAAAACAGGTTTAGAAATGTTTGCATAAGTATTCAGCACCTTCGCTATGAGACTCAAAATTGATTTCAGGTGCATCCTGTTTCCATTGATCATCCTTGAGCTGTTTCTACAACTTGATTGGAGTTCACCTGTGGTAAATTCAATTGATTGGAAATAATTTGGAATGGCACACACATCTATATAAGGTCCCACAGCTGACAGTGCATGTCAGAGCAAAAACCAAGCCATGAGGTCGAAGGAAATGTCCGTAGAGACACGATTGTGTCGAAGTACAAATCCGGGGAAGGGTACCAAACTATTTATGCAGCATTGAAGATCCCCAAGAACACAGTGGCCTCCATCATTCTTAAATTGAAGAAGTTTGGAACCACCAAGACTCTTCCTAGAGCTGTCCGCCTGGCCAAACTGAGCAATCAGGGGAGAAGGGCCTTAGTCAGGGAGGTGACCAAGAACCTGGTGGTCACTGAGAGCTCCAGAGTTCCTCTGTGGAGATGGGAGAACCTTCCAGAAGGACAACCATCTCTGCAGTACTCCACCAATCAGGCCTTTATGGTAGAGTGGCCAGACGGAAGCCACTCCTCAGTAAAGAGCACATGACAGCCTGCTTGGAGTTTGCCTAAAGGCACCTAAAGACTCTCAGACCATGAGAAACAATATTCTCTGGTCTGATGAAACCAAGATTGAACTCTTTGGCCAGAATGCCAAGCGTCACGTCTGGAGGAAACCCTGCACTATCTGTACGGTGAAGGATGGTGGTGTCAGCATGATGCTGTGGGGATGTTTTTCAGCTGCAGGGACTGGGAGACTAGTCAGGATCGAGACAAATGAACGGAGCAAAGTACAGAGAAATCCTTGATGAAAACCTGTTCCAGAGCGCTCAAGACCTAAGACTGAGGGCGAAGGTTCACCTTCCAACAGGACAACAATCCTAAGCACATGGCCAAGACCATGCAGGAGTGGCTTCGGGACAAGCCTCTGAATATCCTTGAGTGTCCCAGCCAGAGTCCGGACTTGAACCCGATCGAACTTCTCTGGCGAGACTTGAAAATAGCTGTGCAGCAAAGCTCCCCATCCAACCTGACAGAGCTTGAGAGGATCTGCAGAGAAGAATGAAAGAAACTCCCCAAATACAGGTGTGCCAAGCATGTATCGTCATACCCAAGAAGACTCAAGGCTGTAATAACTGCCAAAGGTGCATCAACAAAGTAATTAACCTGTCTGGGAATGGGATTCCGCTTGCCAACAGCCAATGAAATTGCAGGGCGCCAAACATAAATCAACAGAAATCTCATAAATCTAATTTCTCCAACATACAAGTATTAGGCACCATTTTAAAGATAACATTTTCGTTAATCCAGCCACAGTGTCGGATTTAAAAAATGCTTTACAGCGAAAGCTCCACAAACGATTATGTTAGGTCACCACCAAGTCACAGAAAAACCCAGCCATTTTTCAAGCCAAAGAGAGGAGTCACAAAATGCACAAAGAGATAAAATGAATCGCTAACCTTTGATGATCATCAGATGACACTCATAGGACTTCATGTTACATACGTGTGTTTTGTTCGGTAAAGTTCATATTTATATCCAAAAATCTAATTTTACATTGGCGTGTTACGTTCAGTAGTTCCAAAACATGCAGTGATTTTGCAGAGCCACATGAATTTACAGAAATACTCATTATAAATGTTGATGAAAATACATGTGTTATACAGATAAACTTCTCCTTAATGCAACCGTGGTGTCAGATTTCAAAAAAACTTATGGAAAAAGCATAATCTGAGAACGGCGCTCAGAGCCCAAAACAGCCAAAAGAAATATCCGCCATGTTGCGCAGTCAATATTAGTCAGAAATAGCATTATAAATATTCACTTACCTTTGATGATCTTCATCAGAATGCACTCCCAGGAATCCCAGTTCGACAATAAATGTTTGATTTATTCCATAAAGTCCATCAATTATGTCCAAAAAGCTTCTTTTATTAGGGCGTTTGGTAAACAAATCCAAATGCACGTTCAGGTCCAGCCGAACGTCGGACGAAAAGTTAAAAAAGTTATATTACAGGTTGTAGAAACTTGTCAAACTAAGTATAGAATCAATCTTTAGGATGTTTTTATTATAAATGTTCAATAATGTTCCAACTGGAGAACTCCATTGTCTGTAGAAAAGCAATGGAACGAGAGCTACCTCTCATGTGAAATGAGTCAAACAGCTCTCATCCGGCCCCCCTTCACAGTAGAAGCCTGAAACAACATTCTAAAGACGTTTGACATCTAGTGGAAGCATTAGGAAGTGCAAAATGACCCATACCCCACTGTGTATTCGATAGGGGCGGAGTTAAAAAACTACAAACCTCAGATTTCCCACTTCCTGTTTGGATTTTTTCCTCAGGTTTTTGCCTGCCATATGAGTTCTGTTATACTCACAGACATCACTCAAACAGTTTTAGAAAATTCAGAGTGTTTTCTATCCAATACTAATAATAATATGCATATATTAGCATCTGGGACTGAGGAGGAGGCAGTTCACACTGGACATAGACACCACAAAAGGAAGCTAAATTGAGTCATAGCACAGTGTCATCACGATCTGTACTATGCATTCTCAAAAAATAGCAGTAAAGAAAAATGATGTAGCCGTGTTAGCATTGAGCAAAGACTACTAGCTTATATTAATCCACACAGACAAGCCTGTTCTCAGAGTGTCTTTGAGTAACCGTGCCGACCTAGGATCAATTTTGTCTTTGAAATCACTATGAATAAGATAGGGACCTGATCCTAGATCAGCACACCTACTCCTAGATGATTCACAGAGAGAAAAGACAAACAGATAAAATCAAACCAAAGCAAGGGGGTTAGTTCCCTCATATAGCAAGGGTAGGTAGCATGTCAAACAAACAGAGTATGGAGCGTGATTTAAAGGAAGGGTACCATAAAGTGCTCTGTGCTCACCCTGCCGCCGTATTGCAGCATGGGGGCAGGCAGCACGCGCCCCGTCACGTGGGCCATCTCGTCGCGCACCTTGAACTGAAACTCCTGCACAAAGGGGTCAGACTCGTAGTTGGCACTGCGCACCTGCAGGGGTCACACACAGAGACAGAGAGAGGGTGAGAAAGGGGTGTTTAGGGTGGTGAGGTAAGTTGGTATCCAGAAGACTCGGACAAAACATTGGCTTGTTCTCGGTCCCAAGAAACAACGAGATCTTCTGTTGGATCTGACAATTAATCTTGATGGTTGTACAGTCGCCTCAAATAGAACTTACGAACATATCAAGACTATTTCAAGGACAGCTTTTATCCATCTATGTAACATTGCAAAAATCTGAAACTTTGTCCAAACATGACGCATAAAAATTAATCCATGCTTTTGTCACTTCTAGATTAGACTACTGCAATGCTCTACTTCCCGGCTACTTGGATAAAGCACCAAATAAACTTCAGTTAGTGCTAAACACTGGTTCTAGTCAAGATTCTAGCAGCCAAGAAATGTGATCATATTACTCCAGTGCTAGCCTCTCTACACTGGCTTCCTGTTAAGGCAAGGGCTGATTTCAAGGTTACTGCTAACCTACAAAGCATTACATGGGCTTGCTCCTACCTAGCTTTCCAATTTGGTCCTGCCGTACATACCTACACGTACGCTACGGTCACAAGACGCAGGCCTCCTTACTGTCCCTAGAATTTCTAAGCAAACAGCTAGAGGCAGGGCTTTCTCCTATAGAGCTCAATTTTTATGGAATTGTCTTCCCTACCCACGTGAGAGACGCAGACTTGGTCTCAACCTTTAAGTCTGTACTGAAGACTCATCTCTTCAGTAGGTCCTACGATTGTGTGTAGTCTGGCCCAGGAGTGTGAAGGGGAATGGAAAGGCACTGGAGCAACGAACCACCCTTGCTGTCTCTGCCTGGCTGGTTCCCCTCCCTCCACTGGGATTCTCTGCCTCTAACCCTATCACAGGGGCTGAGTCACTGGCTTACTGGTGCTCTTCCATGCCGTCCCTAGGAGGGGTTGCGTCACTTGAGTGGGTTGAGTCACCGACGTGGTCTTCCTGTTCGGGTTGGTGTCCCCCCCACCCCCTTGGGTTGTGCCGTGGCGGAGATCTTTCTGGGCTATACTCGACCGTGTCTCAGGATGGTAAGTTGTTGGTTGAAGATATCCCTCAAGTGGTGTGGGGGCTGTGCTTTGGCAAACTGGGTGGGATTATATCCTGCCTGTTTGGCCCTGTCCGGGAGTATCGTCAGACCGGGCCACAGTGTCTCCCGACCCCTCCTGTCTCAGCCTCCAGTATTTATGCTGTAGTAGTTTGTGTCAGGGGGCTAGGGTCAGTCTGTTATATCTGGAGTATTTCTCCTGTCTTATCTGGTGTCCTGTGTGAATTTAAGTACGCTCTCTCTAATTCTCTCTCTGAGGACCTGAGCCCTAGGACCATGCCTCAGGTCTACCTGCCTGATGACTCCTTGTTTCCCCAGTCCACCTGGCAATGCTGCTGCTCCAGTTTCAACTGTTCTGCCTGCGGCTATGGAACCCTGACCTGTTCACCGGGCATGCTACCTTGTCCCAGACCTGCTGCTTTCAACTCTCTAGAGATCGCAGGAGCGGTAGAGATACTATGCGTGATCCGCTATGAAAAGCCAACTGACATTTACTCCTGAGGTGCTGACCTGTTGCACCCTCGACACCCACTGTGATTATTATTATTTGACCCTGCTGGTCATCTATGAACATCTTGGCCATGTTCTGTTATTATCTACACCCGGCACAGCCAGAAGAGGACTTGCCACCCCTCATACCCTGGTTCCTCTCTAGGTTTCTCTGGCCTTTCTAGGGAGTTTTTCCTAGCCACCGTGCTTCTACACCTGCATTGCTTGCTGTTTGGGGTTTTAGGCTGGGTTTCTGTACAGCACTTTGTGACATCAACTGATGTAAGAAGGGCTTTATAAATACATTTGATTGATTGAAGGCAGTGTCATTCATAATGCACTAAAAACAAAAGAAATCAAACTACTCCTATTAGAAACACTCAACTTGCCCAAAAATAAAACACTTTCATTTGGTGCGGAATGCCCTAATGAATACAACCCAGGTTTGAGCATGTTTTGATGTTGAGACAACTCACGTTTGTAGCTCACATTGTCCCCAGAATTCTATCATACGAAACGTCCTGAAATAACCTTTAGAACATTGTCAAACTTCCCTCTCGGATTGTCCAATCCTTCTGCATCTTTCACACAGTTATTCCGCCCACAGTTACTATTTGCTGACGGTTCTCTGCATCTAAATTAAAAGTCAACAGCGTCTCGGTCTCTGGCAGTGTACTATCAGCCAGAGGTATGTTTTAATCCCAGGTGGGAGATGGGGAATCTGTTTAATTAAGTGACAGCGGCAGAACAGCAGCAGAGGCTGAATGAGATGCTATCTGATGGAGTCTAACGGCGTCGGTGGCAGCCCATCTCATCCTCCAGAAAACACCATGGCCAGGCATTGTGCTGGTGACAGCTAGCCACCATGCTGCAACAATGCCATCTCCGACCTGGCATTTCACTGACCTTAATCAACACTGACCTGGGCCCGTATTCATTAAGCGTCTCAGAGTAGGAGTGCCGATCTAAGATCAGTTTAGCCTTTTAGATCATAATGTACAAGACAGGGTACCTGATCCTAGATTAGCACTCCTACTCAGACGTTTTGGCAAACCGTATTAATATTACCTCCAAACACCGGTTGAGGGCATTACAAAAATAATGATCGACAATGTCATAAAAAAATATATTTGTATTAATTTATTCATACTATTTTATCCTTCCACAAGATATAGTCTCGACAAAAATCTATGGTTGCTACCCAAGCCGGCTGGTCATTTGTTCTATCGGTTGGGTTGCCAGCGACCCAGTCGTTAAGTCTTTTGTTCTACATCTATGGATGCAACAGTCGTTTGTTCTAAATGTTCCGTTGCCATGATGGCTGGCAACGTTTTAATCCCTAGCGAGCTAGCCAGCCAACTTTGACTGGCATTCACGTCAAACAGTGTAGCCAGAATACAGCAAACTAGCTGCATTTCCTTTTTCCCCCCCTATTGACATTTCCTCATATACAGTACCAGTCAAAAGTTTGGACACACCTACTCATTCAAAGGTTTTTATTAATTTTACTATATTCCACATTGTAGAATAATAGTGAAGACATCAAAACTATGAAATAACACATATGTAATCACGTAGTAATCAAAAAAGTAGTAACTAAAAACAAATCAAGATATATTTTTCAATGTAGCCACCCTTCGCTTTGACAGCTTTGCACACTTGGCATTCTCTCAACCAGCTTCATGAGCTAGTCAGGAGGTGTGATGGTGCTTTGCTGGTAACACTGATTTATTTAGAATTCAAGGCACACTTTACCAGCATGGACACCACAGCGAGATGTCATCCCATCTGGTTTGGGCTTAGTGGGAGTATAATTTGTTTTTCAACAGGACAATGACCTAAAAACACACCTCCAGGCTGTGTAAGGTCTATTTGACCAGGATGGTGAGTGATGGAGTGCTTCGTCAGATGACCTGGCCTCCACAAATCACCCGACCTTAACCCAATTGAGATAGTTTGGGATGAGTTGGACCGCAGAGAGAAGGAAAAGCAGCCAACAAGCGCTCAGCATATGTGGGAACTCCTTGTAGACTGCTAGAAAAGCATTCCAGATGACAACCTCATGAAGCTGGTTGAGAGAATGCCAAGAGTGTGCAAAGCTGTCATCAAGGCAAAGGGTGGCTACCTTGAAGATAGTTTTGATTTGTTTAACACTTTTTTGGTTACTACATGATTCCATGTGTGTCATTTCATAGTTTTAATGTCTTCACTATTATTTATACAATGTAGAAAATAGTAAAAATAAAGAAAGACCCCTTGAATGAGTAGGTGTCCAAACTTTTGACTGGTACTGTATATATCCATAAAAATGATGCGGATTCATGATTTCGACTGGCTGAGAAAAGTTGCCAGCCCGTCTCGCCCCAACACGTTCATTACCAAAGGACAACTGGAGATCGAATTTCAATATTGAAACAATGTTGCAAATGTCAGAGAGAGACAAAGGTTATTACAAATCTCCATTGTTGAGAACTAAATGCTAGTCAAAAAGAAAATGGGATATAATGTCTAGATGCTTTTTAATAGTGGAGGCGGAACTGACGAGACAGTGGATTACGCAGTCACATGGAACAGAGGAAATAGGCATTTCAACTCTATAGATTTAGCCGGTGTCAACTTGTGGAATAGACAACGCCTGGAATGGGGTTAACCAATCAGCATCCAGGATTAGACCCACCTGTTGTATTAAAATAAATAAGCCTCCGTGCCACCAGGCGAAACCACTGACTCACCAGTCGGCTGATCTCCTCCTGTCTGTCAGGTGCAGAGCGAGCCGTGGCTTTGATCATAGTGGACGTCTGATTATCTGTCAGTTTCTTGATACAGCGCTGCCCTGCTACTATGTTACACACCTGCAGGGACACAAAACAAAAAACCATTGAGTATATTATATAAGCAGGGATTTCCTTCTCAAGTACAGAAAGCAACTGGATTGAATGTTTCTCACCTCCAGGGGCAGGTAGGTGTGCTTCTGCTCCTGCCCCACCTGGAGGCAGGGCAGGTGGGGATACTTGAGCTGTAGGCTGTACTTCTCTCTGAAGTACTGGGCCACTGTGCGCTCCACCGTTTGACCATTCTCCAGCTGCAGAGGGAACCTGACCACAACAGGTCGATGGAACGGCAAGGGTTAAGAACATCTTCAACATTGAAAGGAGCTGTGCAAGAGGGGCTTGTCTGGGTCTATGTAGACTATATATAACTGTTAAAAGACAAGGTTTTCAACAGCTCGAGTCTTCAATTTCTAGTTAAAACAGTGAAGATATAGAAACGGCCTCACAAAGCTATCAAAATGTTGAGCATCAGTAAATACTGGAAAACAAAGTAGTAGCAGCAGATAAACAGCTGCATGTAATAGCATATTGGCCAACGGTGACTAACACCCATTGACCTCAAGACAAGGACCTGACTCAGACATTTTGTGGTTTGGGTGAATTCTTGTGAATTGGTCATCCTACATTTAAGTGCATGCTCCTCTCTCATCCCATCCCATCACGCCCCACACCCCACACATACAACCACACCCCAGGCTCCATGCCCGTCTCCCAGTCTCTCTGGCCTCTCCCTAGTCCCACTCCACCTCATCTACGTCTAGTCCCAAACCACCATCTCTCTGGGGCGCTTTTGACTCACGTTTGATGGCTGGCGGGCCGACGGGTCACATTGCAAACACGGTACTTCCTCCGCATGGTGCCACAGTGTGTGACCTCCACCTTCAGACCTGGACAGGACAGTGACCGCTTTTATGACCTCAGGGACGTGGGAATAACAAACTTGTGTACAAAGGCACCCCCAAATCCTAGTTTACATCCGCATTCACGCACACAGACAAAACGCACAAAAAACACTACCTTTGATTTCTTTGGTGAATTTGACCCGGTGGGAGTCTGTGAGAGGTCGGGGCTGCTCGTCTATGTTGTGGATGTCCAGGACCTCACACATGAACTGGATCACTGGCTGGGCTTTGTAGAAGGCCGTGGCAGACACTGCAGGACAGACAGAGCCATCAAAAACAAGACTCGATCCCACTCATTCAGATTTACCCATCACTGGCACTACCTGCCAAAGCCGAGAGTAATCTCACTAGCTATTTACTGTAGATGCAAAATGTGAATTGATCTTGATCTGTCAAATACAGTCGGAAGTTTACATACACCTTAGCCAAATACATTTAAACTCAGTTTTTCACAATCCCTGACATTTAATCCTAGTAAAAATTCCCTGTCTTAGGTCAGTTAGGATCACCACTTTATTTTAAGAATGTGAAATGTCAGAATAATAGGAGAGAGAATTATTTATTTCAGCTTTTATTTCGTTCATCGCATTCTCATTGGGTCAGAAGTTTACATACACTCAATTAGTATTTGGTAGCACTGCCTTTAAATTGTTTAACTTGGCTCAAACGTTTTGGGTAGCCTTCCACAAGCTTCCCACAATAAGTTGGGCTCATTCCTCCTGACAGAGCTGGTGCAACTGAGTCAGGTTTGTAGGCCTCTTTGCTCGCACACGCTTTTTCAGTTCTGCCCACAACAGTTCTAAAAAGGTTAGGGCTTTGTGATGGCCACTCCAATACCTTGACTTTGCTGTCCCTGCTTTTTGCCACAACTTTGGAAGTATGCTTGGGGTCATTGTCCATTTGGAAGTCCCATTTGCGACCAAGCTTTAACTTCCTGACTGATGTCTTGAGATGTTGCTTCAATATATCCACAATTTTACCTCCTCATGATGCCATCTCTTTTGTGAAGTGCACCAGTCCCTCGGGTAGCCAAGCACCCCCACAACATGATGCTGCCACCCCTGTGCTTCACGGTTGGGATGGTGTTCTTCAGCTTGAAAGCCTCCCCCTTTTCCTCAAAACATAATGATGGTCATTATGGCCAAACAGTTCTATTTTTGTTTCATCAGACCAGAGGACATTTCTCCAAAAAGTACAATCTTTGTCCACATGTGCAGTTGCAAACCATGGTCTGGCTTTTTTGTGGCGGTTTTGGAGCAGTGGTTTCTTCCTTGCTGAGCAACCTTTCAGGGTATGTAAATATAGGACTTGTTTTTACTGTGGATAGAGATACTTTTGTACCCGTTTCCTCCAGCATCTTCAAAAAGGTCCTTTGCTGTTGTTCTGGGATTGATTTGCACTTTTCGCACCAAAGTGCGTTCATGTCTAGGAGACAGAACGCATCTTCTTCCTGAGCGGTATGATGGCTGCGTGGTCCCATGGTGTTTATACTTGCGTACTATCATTTGTACAGATGAAAGCGGTACCCTCAAGCGTTTGAAAATTGCTCCCAAGGATGAACCAGACTTGTAGAGGTCTACAATTTTTTTCTAAGGTCTTGGCTGATTTTTCCTTGATGTCAAGCAAAGAGGCACTGCGTTTGAAGGTAGGCCTTGAAATACACTGCTCAAAAAAATAAAGGGAACACTTAAACAACACAATGTAACTCCAAGTCAATCACACTTCTGTGAAATCAAACTGTCCACTTAGGAAGCAACACTGATTGACAATAAATTTCACATGCTGTTGTGCAAATGGAATAGACAACAGGTGGAAATTATAGGCAATTAGCAAGACACCCCCAATAAAGGAGTGGTTCTGCAGGTGGTGACCACAGACCACTTCTCAGTTCCTATGCTTCCTGGCTGATGTTTTGGTCACTCTTGAATGCTGGCGGTGCTTTCACTCTAGTGGTAGCATGAGACGGAGTCTACAACCCACACAAGTGGCTCAGGTAGTGCAGCTCATCCAGGATGGCACATCAATGCGAGCTGTGGCAAGAAGGTTTGCTGTGTCTGTCAGTGTAGTGTCCAGAGCATGGAGGCGCTACCAGGAGACAGGCCAGTACATCAGGAGACGTGGAGGAGGCCATAGGAGGGCAACAACCCAGCAGTAGGACCGCTACCTCCGCCTTTGTGCAAGGAGGAGCAGGAGGAGCACTGCCAGAGCCCTGCAAAATGACCTCCAGCAGGCCACAAATGTGCGTGTCTGCTCAAACGGTCAGAAACAGACTCCATGAGGGTGGTATGAGGGCCCGACGTCCACAGGTAGGGGTTGTGCTTACAGCCCAACACCGTGCAGGACGTTTGGCATTTGCCAGAGAACACCAAGATTGGCAAATATGCCACTGGCGCCCTGTGCTCTTCACAGATGAAAGCAGGTTCACACTGAGCACATGTGACAGACGTGACAGAGTCTGGAGACGCCGTGGAGAACGTTCTGCTGCCTGCAACATCCTCCAGCATGACCGGTTTGGCAGTGGGTCAGTCATGGTGTGGGGTGGCATTTCTTTGGGGGGCCGCACAGCCCTCCATGTGCTCGCCAGAGGTAACCTGACTGCCATTAGGTACCGAGATGAGATCCTCAGACCCCTTGTGAGGCCATATGCTGGTGCGGTTGACCCTGGGTTCCTCCTAATGCAAGACAATGCTAGACCTCATGTGGCTGGAGTGTGCCAGCAGTTTCTGCAAGAGGAAGGCATTGATGCTATGGACTGGCCCGCCCGTTCCCCAGACCTGAATCCAATTGAGCACATCTGGGACATCATGTCTCGCTCCATCCACCAACACCACAGACTGTCCAGGAGTTAGTGGATGCTTTAGTCCAGGTCTGGGAGGAGATCCCTCAATAGACCATCCGCCACCTCATCAGGAGCATGCCAGGCATTGTAGGGAGGTCATACAGGCGCGTGGAGGCCACACACACTACTAAGCCTCATTTTGACTTGTTTTAAGGATATTACATCAAAGTTTGATCAGCCTGTAGTGTGGTTTTCCACTTTAATTTTGAGTGTGACTCCAAATCCAGACCTCCAAGGGTTGTTAATTTGATTTCCATTGATAATTTTTGTGATTTTGTTGTCAGCACATTCAACTATGTAAAGAAAAAAGTATTTAATAAGAATATTTCATTAATTCAGATTTAGGATGTGTTATTTTAGTGTTCCCTTTATTTTTTTGAGCAGTGTACATCCACAGGTACACCTCCAATTAACTCAAATTATGTCAATTAGCCTATCAGAAGCTTCTAAAGCCATGACATAATTTTCTGGAATTTTCCAAGCTGTTTAAAAGGCACAGTCAACTTAGTGTATGTAAACTTCTGACCCACTGGAATTGTGATACAGTGAATTATAAGTGAAATAATCTGTCTGTAAACAATTGTTGGAAAAATTACTTGTGTCATGCACAAAGTAGATGTTCTAACAGACTATAGTTTGTTAACAAGGAATTTGTGGAGTGGTTGAAAAACGAGTTTTAATGACTCCAAACGAAGTGTATGTAAACTTCCGACTTCAACTGTACATCACGCCAGAAACAGCCATTTGTCATCAATCATCAGCCATCATCATTTTTTGCTATTTAGGCTTATATCTCAGACCAAGTACAGCAGCACAAGGCCTGCTTCATAGCCAGGGACACCACCTAAGTACCTCAGGGAAGTGACATGCCAACATGGCTCTCAAACATGAAATAAAACCTAGGAGGAACATCCAACATCCCTCTGGTTTTATGTGCCGTTAGAGGAAGCTGGCCCCTAGATGAAGGCCCTAATGCTTTTTCCACCTGAATGGAGAGATGAGTAGAGAGGAAACAGATGCTTCACTGATACTGGGCTGACGTCACAGTGACGTCAGGGCCACATCTGACAGCGACAATCGGAGCATACACGCGATTAGAAATGATGTGGAGTGCAGGTGATGGTCACTCTCCTCAGAGACAGTAGGGTTGTCATCCCCCATAAACAGGAAATTACATCAGAAATTTCATGTATGTTTTGATGCTTGTGATAGTGCTGATACTCTACTCTTGGGAGTATGAAAATGAAAGGGTTTTAAATAGCACCCATTTTTGTTTGTTGCTTACAAACACACACTTTCTTGGTGTTGCTGTATCTTCAGCTAGGGTGTGTGTGTGTGTGTATGTGTGTGTGTACATATACAGTGCCTTGCGAAAGTATTCGGCCCCCTTGAACTTTGCAACCTTTTTCCACATTTCAGGCTTCAAACATAAAGATATAAAACTGTATTTTTTTGTGAAGAATCAACAACAAGTGGGACACAATCATGAAGTGGAACGATATTTATTGGATATTTCAAACTTTTTTAACAAATCAAAAACTGAAAAATTGGGCGTGCAAAATTATTCAGCCCCCTTAAGTTAATACTTTGTAGCGCCACCTTTTGCTGCGATTACAGCTGTAAGTCGCTTGGGGTAGGTCTCTATCAGTTTTGCACATCGAGAGACTGACATTTTTTCCCATTCCTCCTTGCAAAACAGCTTGAGCTCAGTGAGGTTGGATGGAGAGCATTTGTGAACAGCAGTTTTCAGTTCTTTCCACAGATTCTCGATTGGATTCAGGTCTGGACTTTGACTTGACCATTCTAACACCTGGATATGTTTATTTTTGAACCATTCCATTATAGATTTTGCTTTATGTTTTGGATCATTGTCTTGTTGGAAGACAAATCTCCGTCCCAGTCTCAGGTCTTTTGCAGACTCCATCAGGTTTTCTTCCAGAATGGTCCTGTATTTGGCTCCATCCATCTTCCCATCAATTTGAACCATCTTCCCTGTCCCTGCTGAAGAAAAGCAGGCCCAAACCATGATGCTGCCACCACCATGTTTGACAGTGGGGATGGTGTGTTCAGCTGTGTTGCTTTTACGCCAAACATAACGTTTTGCATTGTTGCCAAAAAGTTCAATTTTGGTTTCATCTGACCAGAGCACCTTCTTCCACATGTTTGGTGTGTCTCCCAGGTGGCTTGTGGCAAACTTTAAACAACACTTTTTATGGATATCTTTAAGAAATGGCTTTCTTCTTGCTACTCTTCCATAAAGGCCAGATTTGTGCAATATACGACTGATTGTTGTCCTATGGACAGAGTCTCCCACCTCAGCTGTAGATCTCTGCAGTTCATCCAGAGTGATCATGGGCCTCTTGGCTGCATCTCTGATCAGTCTTCTCCTTGTATGAGCTGAAAGTTTAGAGGGACGGCCAGGTCTTAGTAGATTTGCAGTGGTCTGATACTCCTTCCATTTCAATATTATCGCTTGCACAGTGCTCTTTGGGATGTTTAAAGCTTGGGAAATCTTTTTGTATCCAAATCCAGCTTTAAACTTCTTCACAACAGTATCTCGGACCTGCCTGGTGTGTTCCTTGTTCTTCATGATGCTCTCTGCGCTTTTAACGGACCTCTGAGACTATCACAGTGCAGGTGCATTTATACGGAGACTTGATTACACACAGGTGGATTGTATTTATCATCATTAGTCATTTAGGTCAACATTGGATCATTCAGAGATCCTCACTGAACTTCTGGAGAGAGTTTGCTGCACTGAAAGTAAAGGGGCTGAATAATTTTGCACGCCCAATTTTTCATTTTTTGATTTGTTAAAAAAGTTTGAAATATCCAATAAATGTCATTCCACTTCATGATTGTGTCCCACTTGTTGTTGATTCTTCACAAAAAAATACAGTTTTATATCTTTATGTTTGAAGCCTGAAATGTGGCAAAAGGTCGCAAAGTTCAAGGGGGCCGAATACTTTCGCAAGGCACTGTATACATATATATATATATATATAAAATGTCCCCTGGTGAGATAAAACAGAACTTTGGCGCCTATTTGCTTTCGCGCTCTTATAGGGCCTATTCTCCTCACAATGACTAATGAAAAAGAGAATAATTTGCAGACGGCTGGACTTTTTCTGCCTTTTGGTGGCGAATGGGCGATGGGCTAGACGAAGCCAAATGATTTGCGAGAGCGGGAAAACCGCCTGAGAGAGAGGCACTAAGGCAGAGAGAGCAGTCAAGCACTCCCCAAAACAAAAGCAGCCCACCAAAATCGCTCCCAAACACAAAGCGCCCCTCAGATCCCTGCACCTCAGTCTCCACAGCAACCGCCTAGGCAGTTCTCACAAAGCAAGAGACATACCCCCCCCACACCCCCCCAATCCACCGTCTACAAAGGCTATGGCCAGCCCACCCACCTATAACCAGAACCATCCTTCCAAACCACCCTGTGGCCAGCATGCGGCACAACACCCACTATGTAGTCCTCCCATATTAGGTAGAAGTTGCCCCAAACACTGATACAGGTTTGGGGCCTGTGTTCATAAAGCCTCTTAGAGTAGGAGTGATGATATAAGATCAGTTTAGCCCTTTAGATCACATTGAATAAGATTACATGGACAGGGGGACTTGATCCTAGATAACAACTCCTACTCTGATCCATATGGCCCCAGATTATTCTTTCATCCCCCTAATGGCTAAGGTTAGGATTGGTGGCAACGTGATGTGCGTCGTCCTCACCGTCAATATTGAGCATCATCTTCCACATGGCGGGGCGTACAGACTGGTGGAAACCAAACCACACCTCTCTGCCCCCTCCCAGGGGATGGTCGTAGCCCTCTGGGGCTGAGAAGAAGGAGCGGCCCACTGGAGTGTACCTGGAGAGGGGGAGGCGAAATAGAGAGATAGAGAGGGGGGAGAAGAGTGAGAGAAGAGAAACAAAATAAGGAAAGAGAGATAGAAGGGGGACAGACAGGAGAATGGGGAAGTTAGTTTCCACAACCTGGACCAGAATCTTGGTCAATAGCGCTTTGCACAGTGACAGTCTGACAACAATCTATTTTTCAATTGACACTGAACATCAATGAAACGAGAGGGTGAAAACTCCACACGACCTTATCGACATCCTATCACTGAGCGGCAAAGACTAATTAATAACAACATTTGCGTTTCCTAGAAAGTCCTGGACACATTCTGTCAATGCAGTAGCCTGAAGCTATAGCAAACATAGCCTTATGGCAGGTGTTTTTATTTAAGACTTGGTTTTGGTAGGCACGCTGATAACGCATTGTTTTTGAGTGAAGTCAGGTATGAAGGCATAGGTAGTCACTATAAACTTGATTTCCTGACTGATTATCGTCAGGCCATAAAAACAAACCACATTTTGATTTGCAAGGGCATACATTCAGGCGTTTCATTACCAATGTGGCACTAAGCAGAAGTGAGTCCTCACTGAAATTCAGTACTTTATTTGTCATTAAGAAATTATCTTGGAATAAAATCAAGTCTACCAGGCCAGCAAATTAAATATCATATGTGTTTATTAGACCTACATCTTCAGTAAATAAATCTGCCTCAAAAGTTAAAAAAAATAAAAGAAGTGTAGCAGAGTTGAGTCGTTTACGTTTAAATCAGTTTGCTGAGGATTCCAGGAATACATGCATCCTGTTTATCAAATAATTACCCCAATCACATAGTTATAACAATCCGTATTATAACCACTTGGGCGGCGACTGTCTAACTCACTTCATGGAGGGCAGGTGTCGCAGCACCACGTCCACAGCGTGTACTGGGTTGGTGCTGATGGGCTTGTCCAGCTCCAGGGGCTCAGGCACGCTGCGGCCGGTTAGCACCTCGTGCAGCATGTGCCAGCTCACCAGAGACACAAACTTGATTGAGACCTTAAAGGGCCGGTCCTTGCCCCCTTCACCCGGTAGAGTGACATCCAGATCCACCTGTGTGTGTGTGTGGGGGTTGGGTTAGAGATGTGTGTGCGTGCATTAACAGATCAAGAAGTGTGGGAGCGTGAGTGAGAGTGTGTTTTCAGTCTTGTGGGAGCCCCAGATAGGTTTGACTGTGTGTGTGTGGCTGGGTGTCAGTCTACATCCATCTTACCCCTGCGGTTGCCACAGGCAGCGGGTTGGCTGTGTACAAGCTCCTCTTCCCATCGTAGACTGGCCGACGATCCCCAAAGATGGTAACCTTGAAGTGCTGCACCATGGAGTCCACCACCTCTCTACAGAACACAAAACAAGTTGACCTCTTTAGACTTGTCCAATGGTCTGCAACCTGTGGCTCTGGAGCCGCATGCGGCTCTTTATCTGCCCATACGTGGCTCTGTAATTAGTGTTCAAAGTAATAATAATAAATAAAACACAAGTCGAATAAAACATGAAATTAACCACATGAACAACCCCTAATCTGATACCATGTGAAACATTTTGGAGATCCTAGCAAAAGGCAAACTCTGTTATTCTAAGCGTACCTGTTGACGCGGCGCGGGCACTTCTCTGGCTTGATGTCCACCTCATAGAGGTAGACGTCTATCTTGGGGATATCCACCTGGAAGCAGTTGGCCAGCAGCTTGATGGGCTTTCCCATGGTGCCATAGCCAGGCCGCCGTGGCACAGTGAATAGGGGCTGGGCTCCAACGGCTCCTAGAGATGGGAGGGGAGAGAGAATGGAAAAGGGGAACAATCATTCCATTTCCATTACAACAGACCAGTTCTTGGAGGAACAGGCTTATATTAGTAAATTGCTCAAATCAGCTTTGTAGTGGCCCTTTTGACAAAAAGTAAGGTCTCAATCACCCTGTGTGTCAAGAAGATAGAGATGTTGGCTGAAAGAATCTACTGGAAGGAACCACTTTAGAAAGTACAGACACAGCGAGGAATACTATGGGGGGAATAAAGGTTTGGTTTCACTATGAAAAATTAAACCCAACAGAAACAAAACACCCAGACACGTGTGTGTGTGTGTGTGTGTGTGTGTGTGTGTGTGTGTGTGTGTGTGTGTGTACACACAGCGGTGCTTCCCACACATTGCCACCCCCAGGCACAGGATGTCTTACACAGGAGTCACTTTAACCCAATAGACAAGAGTTATTTTAAAAACACCCCGATGTGCCACACTCATCCCAGTGCCATTTTGAGTCTTCCGTCTCGTGGGCCGCCCATCAATGTCGAAAAAAATAATAATAATAAAAATAAAACATTTTTTTACATTTTTAAATGTAATTTTTTTAATCGCCTTTTGAAGCGTTGCGCTGATTTAGCCGAACATTTGCTGACGTTGTTGTTCAGATGGCCTACGTGAGACGCTGAACTATTGCGCAACACTCAGTCTAACAACTGAGTACAGATGAGTTCAGTATGCTGTTTTTTCATCCTAAACTACACTGAACAAAAATATCAAAGGGAACATGTAAAGTGTTGGTACCATGTTTCATGAGCTGAAATAAAAAGATACCAGACATTTTCCAGATGCACAAAAAGCTTTTGTTAACATTCTGGTTAGTGAGCATTTCTTCTTTGCCAAAAGAATGCATCCACTTGACAGGTGTGGCATGTCAAGGAGCTGATTATAAACAGCTTCATTACACAGGTGCACCTGGTGCTGGGGACAATAAAAGGCCACTCTGAAATGTGCAGTTTTGTCACACAACACAATGCCACAGATGTTGAGGGTTGAGGGAGCGTGCAATTGGCATGCTGACTGCAGGAATGTCCACCAGAGCTGTTGCCAGATAGAGAAATGAACATTCAATTACCATTAGCCGCCTCCAACATAGTTTTAGAGAATTTGGCCGTACATCCAACCGGCCTCACAATTGCAGACCAAGTGTAACCACGCCATCGCATGACCTCCACATCCAGCTTCTTCACCTACGTGATTGTAAGAAACCAGCCACCCGGACAGCTGATGAAACTGAGGAGTATTTGTGTCTGTAATAAAGCCCTTTTGTGGGCTGCACCCTTGCCCAGTCATGTGAAATCCTAGATTAGGGCCTAATGAATTGATTTCAAATAACTGATTTCCTTAGCTCCGTAAAAAATATTTAAAAAATAAAATATTTACAAATAAATAAAAATAGGTGACATTGATGCATGTTGCATTTAAATGTTTGTTCCACATACATATCCTCATCACCCCTATTCAACACTCCCATCTCCATCTCGCAACTCAAGACGACAAGCAGAAAGTAAACCATGGGAGTTTCCCCCTCAGCCTCTCTCTGGTACTCTCCACCGCCAAAACCAAACTGCCCCAATGTGTCATTAATAAATGAGTGTCAGGGCTATGAATGATTCACCTCCTATTGAGTCATGATGAGTGGGTGTCAGCATACGAGTGGGTGTCAGTTCATTCGAAGCCCCAGCGCAGGGGGGGGGGGGAATAAAAATCATAACAGAACCCTCTCTCAGTTGCTGCCAGCTCATGGCCTAAGAGCATGAGTAGAAATGTTTGTTTAGGGCTGTCTTTCAGAAGCTGGAGCGTTCATGGGTCTCTCCCCGTCCGCTTCTCTCGTCTGGTGGACCTTGAGGGGTGGGTACAGGGGTGGCAGATGCAGGTTGGGTGTAGGCTAAGGCCAGACCTCGGTGGGTCACAATGACAGCAGAGAAAGGGAGAGAGAGAAGTCTGGAATTCCAGCCATAACTGTCCCACGGACAAACACCAGCCCTTTTGTGATGGAAATTATCCAGGGGGCCGAGGGGAGACCAGTGCAGGTCTCAGACAAACAGAGAGAGACACATGGGTTTACTCATACCGCCACACACAAACACACTCAGACCGTGAGAGACACAGGCGCTCTCTGACACACAGATTGCTTTTCCTGTGCTGCGGTGGGGGTGAGTAAGACAAGCAGGAGGAGAGGGAGGAGTAGGATGGCTGGGGGAATGGGCAGGGAGGGCTGGTATTCCTCTCAGTCACGCATACTGTACTACTAGCCTCCATGCTGCATGAATCACTGGGCCAACGCAGAGAGAGAAACGCAGAGAGACACTGTGCCAGGCAATCTATATAAAAATATAGATATTTTAAAACACTTTCCTCCTAGTCCTGATGGTTCTTTTACACACACACACACACACACACACACACACACACACACACACACACACACACACACACACACACACACACACACACAGCTGATGTGTTGTGTGTAAGCATTTCATGGTTGTATTCGGCGCATGTGACGAATACAATTTGATGCCGTCTTACAGATACGCACGCACAAGTGCCTTCTGACAGGCCTTTACCGAAACGCGCAAGCAAGCTCGACCAACCATACACACAGGAAAGCAGCTGCAGCGTCATCATCCCACCATGTAGCGAGCGAGACACAAAGAAACACCAAGGCCACAGAGAGTAAAGCATAACACACACCCACAAACAGTGGATCAGAAATTCAGAAAAATTTTAAAAACTTTGCAGAAACTACTCAACATTTCCAAGCTTCCGGTTATTAAACCTAACCCTCCTGGCCATTTCCCCCTCAGACGTTCAAAGAAATGGATTCAAAACACGCTCGTGTGCAGAACTAAACTCGATCGCAAAAAGCCTCGTCGTAAAAATCCCTTCCAAGGCATGTCAGTCTATTGTCTCTGTCACTGATCATTCAGAATGCTTCTCAAGCACACACACGGCCTAGCATCTCTCAATTCTCCCCCCTTCTAAACTAGTTGAGCCCCTTGCAGACAAAACAAGTACAAGCACGCCCCTGGGAACTGTAGAGGGGAACGTCGTGGAGGGGGGCCAGGCCAGGGCAGGGAGGTAAGTAGAGGGGGGAGCTGACTACTCTAGTCTGAGGTTTCTCTGACACTGTGTCGGCCCCAGTGGCCCCGAGCTGGCCCTGTCCTCAGGTCACCCACTGCCCATATAAGGCATGCTCAGTACCAAGCAAGCAACACAGCACAGAGACCAATGGCTCAGTGGAACACACACACAAAGGGGTGTGAAGCTGAACAAACTGCTCATATGACCCGAGATACACACCAATGGATCAACCAAAAATGTTGAAGTCTACAAAACAACAAAGTTGATGCCTAAAATGCACAACATGATGATTAGTACTCAACTATCCTGGAATACCATGACCTGTGACCTATAGGCCTTCCCATAACGAGATTGCTGACAATGAGAGATGTCCTACTCAAAAGCCCATGTGGAGGAGGCATCAAAGGCTTGTGGTCTGCGTCATTTAGCGGTGAGAGGGAGCAGGTTCAAGGAAACCTCCCCCTCATGTGTTTACTCTGAAAGTGTGTGTGTGTGTGTGTGTGGGGTCAGAAGAGTCGTAAAAGGAAGAACATGTTTTCCAAACAGAAAAATTGTAGGTACTTTCAACGCTTTGTCTCATTTTGTTTCCTGACCGCATGTTTCGGACTACAGTACAGACACCAACTAACAGAGGCAGTAAACTGGGTAGTATTCGTTAGGGCATACCATAGGAAAGCAGTGTACAACAGAAAACAAAAACTAGCGTTATTGGACAAGGTCAGATAGTTCTTCCCTGTTTCTGACCGCTTTCTTCAGTTTGATGCCTAATGAGTATGTCCCTGATATTAGAAAGAACAAGTCAGTGGGTATGTGGAGAGATAAGGAGGCATCACAGAACTGACCTTGTAATGACAATTTCTCAGTCAAACTGTAACAGAAGTGGATGTGCCAAAATGGGACCCAAGTGATAAACTCGACAAGGTTGGCAAAGTGCAATTGTTCCATCATTTATTTCATTTAAGTGTCTTATGAGCAAGCCGGCGTTCGATCTCAGGCGACCTCAGCTTGCTACACTCATAGACTGGACGCTGTTTAATGTTGTGGGGAGAAAAATTACTAGGCTATATTATCACAGGCTAGGAGAGAAACCAGTAACCACATCCCTGAAAAGCAGCGGATACCTACACTGACTGGGGTCATGTTCAGTAGGCATGGAATGGATGCAAACACCCCGAAACAGACTTAAACAGAGATGCATTCTACTACCTGAACTCAATCAACTCCAACAAGAAACTCTTAAAACATATTGCAATGGTGTGCCCTAGTGAACATGACCTAGTTACCATTACACATCAAGTCTGGGCTCTCCCTTCCTCGGTCCCGCTGCCTTCCACAATGATTGGCTGAAAACGTACTCACACAGACGCAGGGTAGACCCACACACACACACAATACAGCTGTTGTATGTCTAATCCGGAAGGCCTGGGCTGTGAGAACAGGGCGAGTGCTCCGATGTGGGGCACAAAGGCGTCAGTCACAGCAGGCAGCGGGCCCAGGCACACGAGGACGGACGGACGCACACAGTGACAGAGCGTTGCGGGCTGGGAGGGACTGATGCGTGTCAAACAACTAGTTTATTCCCCCCTCTGTCACTTGTCCCATCTACCTCAGTGCTCAGAGTGTCGGGCACCGACCGGAGCCACTCACTCCACAAACAAACACAAGCTGTACAGGGAGACCAAGGAGGGAGAGGCAACATGAAGTACCCTGAGGATGGATGGCAGGGGGGGGGGGGAACACAAGGAACACAAGGAAGGCTGGAGCGAGAGCGGATACACACACCAACACGTGAATGAGCTAGCTCTGTTAGCCTGGTCGGAACATCAGGGTACTAGCGGAGGGGACAATAAAACATGTTTAGTGGTCAGCGAGAACCTCCAACTCTGTGATTAAGACTAGGAAGGAGGGAGAGATATGGACTGGCGTTAGGCCAGGGGTCACATTAATGCAGAATTGTGTGTTTGTTATGACAAAAAAATATTTTTAAAAACGCAGAACAAATCTCTTAGTGTGTTTTGTAAACGCAGATCTAAAATGCTTCTTTTTGGAGTTTCTGCTGGGCATTAGACTCATTTTGTGCTTCAGTTGCACTTCTCCACTCAGACGAGAACTCATGAAAGGGCATTCTATCAGCTGACAGCGCTCTGACTGATGTTTAGCTGCTTTTCTCTGGTAAATTGCAGCGGGCTACATTCTTTCCATGATGAACATTAAAAATATAACGGCCATGCATCGTTGCACTTCTGAAAATGATGCTATTTTCTGCCAAGTGTGTTGCACTAATGTATTTTCTGTGATGGAAAACCACAGTTGCAGTCCCCTGATCAGTCTGTTGAAGCGAAAAACTTAAAACGCAGGTGAAATGGTTTAAAACGCAAGTTGATGGTTTGTGGGCTCATCTCAATGAAGTCAGTCGGTGATATAAAAAATACCTACTAGTGCCAGCCAATCAAATGTGTTGTTTCAAGACAGCACACACAAAAAAATACAAAATAATAATAAATACTGGGATAATTTCTAACGTTCAACAATGTCAGGCCCTGTCTTCTCTCCCTCAGTTTCCCCACAAAACAAGCTTGGTTACCCCCTTAAGACATTAAGACACTCCCCTCACATCAGCCCTGGGTCCCTCACTTCCTGTCTGAACCCCCCCGCCCTCCTGCACTGTGCCACTCTGTGTTGTGTTCCCCCGCATAGATTTAGGCTAAATGGTCCTCACTAAACACAGAGCTCAGGAAGGAGAGACGAGTGCCCAATCCAGGCCTCCTCCTCATCCCACAGAGCTAGGACAGACATCCCCCAGCCTTTACAGCCCACTCCTACTGGGCCCTCCTACTGACTCAGTCAGTCCTCTCCATCTATCCCCACATGCTCTCCCTCCCTCTCTGGCTCTGTGAATCACTCTCTCTCTGGCTCTCCCACTCATGTATCTCCCTCCCCCTCCAGCTCTCACACAAAGCCCACCCACATGAGCTCAATACTAGCCACACTCACAACATGTGAAGGTCAACACAGACAGAGATGCTTCTCAATCTAGCACACATACATAGGCTGTTTTAATTTCACTTGTTAGAAGTGAAAAATAACATTCATTTCTAGGCTATGGGGACACAGGCTGCAAGATCCTAATGAACACAGGCTCAGCAGGGTCATGTTCATTATGGCACACAACGGAAAACGCTTTGTGACGGAAAGAGAAATTGAGTATTTCCTCATAGGACAACTCCAGGTTGTCCCTCCCTGTTTGCCTGTTTTCTTCCGGTTGGTGCCTAAGGAATACTACTCAAAAATTGAATATTCTAGCTGATCGTCAACATCACAAGATTGACCCCCCCCACAATGTGTCCCAAATGGGCTAGCTTTGGACAAGGATTTGAAAATCAAAGGGGGTTATCGACTTCCCGCCTTTTTTACTCAAATAAAGTGAGGAGCTACAGAGGCGGGCGAGAAAGAGAGAGAGAGAGATCAAGGAGGGGGGATAAGAAAGGTGGTGGACGGGAGGGGGGTTAGGTGAAACAAAGAGCGGGAAGAACAAGAGGAAGGAGAACAGAAGGAGCGGGAGGGTGTGAATCAGAAAGACAAAGAAAACTACCATATATGCCTATTCAAACATAGCTTCTGCTAACAAACTAAGTACCTCAACCACATTTACCTAGAAGACCACCTTGATAGTTAGGGGGGGGGTCACCTGTACTGCCTGTGTGTTCCTGTACTGCCTGTGTGTGCCTGTACTGCCTGTGTGGTGTCCCTTTTTCTTTCGGTAAGCCCCACACAGGTGTGTGCAGATGAGTCTGTGTATGTCACCAGCGTATCCATTACAACAGGAAGCAGCTGCACTTCTCATGCACTATTAAGTGTGCTAGGTTACACACCCAAAACCCCAACTGACAGTAGAACTCATCTTATCACATACTATTACTGAACAAAAATATAAAACATTTGGCACAAATGGAACAACAACAAAAAAAATGGGAAGAAAAAAAACGCCTCAGGATCTCGTTACGGTATTTTTGTGCATTCAAATTGCCATCGATAAAATGCAATTGTGTTCGTTGGCTGTAGCTTATGCCTGCCCATACCCTAATCTCACCATGGGGCACTCTGTTCACAACGTTGACATCAGCAAACCGCTTGCCTACTCGACACCATTCACATAGACTGCGTTTGTGAGGCCGGTTGGACATACTTTGACGCATTCTCTAAAAACGACTGGAGGCAGCTTATGGTACAGAAATGAACATTAAATTCCCTGGAAACAGCTCTGGTGGACATTCTTGCAGTCAGCATGCAAATTGCACACTCCCTCAAAACTTGAGACATCTGTGGCATTGTGTTGTGACAAAACTACTCATTTTAGAGTGGCCTTTTATTGTCCCAGGCACAAGGTGCACCTGTGTAATGATCATGCTGTTTAATCAGCTTCTTGATATGCCACAACTGTCAGGTGGATGGATTATCTTGGCAAATGAGAAATGCTCACTAACAGGGATGTAAACAAATTTGTGCACAAAATTTGAGAGAAATTAGCTTTTTGTGTGTATTGGAACATTTCTGGGATCTTTTATTTCAACACATAAAACATGGGACCAACACTTTACATGTTGCATTTCTATTGTTGTTCAGTGTAATATCCAACCTCATATGAACAACGTTTTATGATCATGTGTTGCCTTTCAAATACCATACAGACAGAGCTACAACATGTACTGTGTGATGGATGTGATTTTAAGGTTTAAAAGCTCAAGTCATATCCTATGAGCACTAGCTAATCTGGTCTGTTTCTCAAACGGCACAAACGTTGCATGCTGCCAGACTACCGTTGGAATGAACAGTGCGTTAATAAGCAGGCCAGGCAATCAATTAGCATTTTCTCACGCCACACTCTTCTTAGCAACGAGGGCCCCCCTTTCAATCATTCACTGAGGAATCAAGCCCACTGTTCTGTTCCCCTTCATGGGTACGCAGCTGACGGACAGAAAACACCTGCCCTGTTCAGGTTTGTCTTTTAGGGCACACTGTAGCAAAATGTTTTGAAACAGAAAAGCAAAAATGAGCGTTTCTTATCAGTAGAAGTCCAGATAGTCCTCACCCTGTTGTAGCCCGCAGTCTACCGTTTGGTGCATAATGAACATGGCCCAGTTATCCCCCTTTTAAAAACGCTACAACCTGAGGAGGCTTGGAGGTCAGTTGCCAGGGGGGACCTCCTCTGGAGGGAATTAATATAGCTCTGTCTGGCCTGGCCGTATCAGGTGTCACTCACTGGGTCTACCTGCTAGGGTATTGTTGCAGAAGTGGAAAGTTTCCGTTACGACTACAGACAATGCAAACTGTAAAAACGGTTTCCCTGGCTGTCATTGTAAAAGGCAAGGAGGGACAGTCTGACCTAGGCTACCATCTAGGTTATACAGGGTCTCCTCTATTATGGATGCTTTCCCTTTTGATTTAGGCCGAGCCTACACATCACCACTGTTTTGCAGTCTATTCATGAGAAAACATGACCGTGCAGTCCCACTGACGATTCAAACTGAAATGCTTTGAATAAGGAAAAGTAGTCCGTAACTTTGCCTCTCCTGAAATAGGACCATATAAAATCTAAATCAAACATTACTAATAGAAAAAAAACATAACTGTATGTTCTAAGTCCACAGCAATGCTCAAACATCAGGAGACCACTTTTGAGGTCTGGGGGGAGTCTAAGAAATGTTGATGTAGTTACCCTTTAATGCAAGTGTGCACCAGCTTGAGACAGTTGTTTGGCTTGTGGGGTTTCTGTAGCGCTAATGTGCATGCAGAGTTAGCTAAACAAATTGTCACTGGATTGATGCAAATAATGATAGAATTCTGC
The DNA here is from genome assembly GCF_045791955.1 of Oncorhynchus clarkii lewisi. Lineage (NCBI taxonomy): Eukaryota > Metazoa > Chordata > Actinopteri > Salmoniformes > Salmonidae > Oncorhynchus > Oncorhynchus clarkii. Next base: position 32,255,514 of record NC_092149.1, read on the forward strand.
CAGGTAAGCACAGGCTACTTTGTAATTAACATTTAGTTGAGACGGTTTTTGGGATAGCCTTTCCATCTACCAGCAAACGGTTATCATTAGCATTATCACAAACGGTAGACTAGACATATGTAACAGTATAACTTTAGACCATCCCCTCACCCATACCCGGGCACGAACCAGGGACCCTCTGCACACATCAACAACAGTCACCCTCGAAGCATCGTTACCCATCGCTTGCAGAGCAAGGGGAACCACTACTTCAAGGTCTCAGAGCAAGTGACGTCACCGATTGAAACGCTATTTAGCGCGCACCACCGCTAACTAAGCTAGCCATTTCACATCCGTTACACATATGTGCGCACCCACACACAGTATGTATGCCAGCAACATACCACCCTGCATCTCACTGCTGGCTTGCTTCTGAAGCTAAGTAGGGAAGGTCCTGGTCAGTCTCTGGATGGGAGACCAGATGCTGCTAGAAGTGGTGTTGGAGAGCCAGTTGGAGGCACCCTTTCCTCTGGCCTAAAGCAAATATCCCAATGCCCCAGGGCAGTGATTGGGGATTTCGCCCTGTTTAGGGTGCCATCTTTCAGATGGGACATTAAGCAGGTGTCCTGACTCTCTGTGGTCATTAAAGATCCCATGGCACTTGTAAGGGTGTTAACCCAGTTGTCCTGGCTAACTTCCCAATCTGGCCCTCATACAGTCACCTAACCATCCCCAGTTTACAATTGGTTCATTCATCCCCTGTAACTATTCCCCAGGACATTGCTGTAAATGAGACTGTTCAGACTGAAGTTCTGTCAACTTACCTGGCAAAAATACGGATAAATAAAAAAGCAAACAGGGGCATTCCTGTACCGTTGAAAGAAAATACAAGTTTTACAATTAACTTGGGCATTGCTGGCTTCCATAACTGATTTTTTGGGCCCTACTGACCTCTGATAAACAGCATGGCACATGACTGCGGTGACAAACAAGATGAGCCTATTGCTGAACCACAGGAAGCTGCTGAGGGGAGAACAACTAGTAATAATGTCCAGAATGGCATCAAACAGTGGGAGACCATGTGTTTGATACTACTCCACTCATTACCACTAGTCTGTTCTCCCCAATTAAGATGCCACCAACCACCTGTGTGCTGAACATTTCATCATGCATAACCATGTGGACTTTTCTATGATTAACGACTGAGTGTCATGAATAGGAACATTCCCATAAAGGCTGAAGTGTGAAATATGACAAAACTTCAAAACATTCCTCCACTTATGACTAACCCAACTTTACAGGACTTCAAAGACACTGTACTCCCACACGGTGTGTGTATAGAATGACATTTCACCTGTGACTCACACATGGCCAACAGACAACTGTTGAGGAAGTCCCCTAGTTACAGTTAAACAAAAAGTAGTTGGTGGCCATTCATAAATTTACCAAGGTGCTTTTAGCAACTGCGGGTCTATTTACATACACTAGCATTGCTTTCAATTGTATTGGGTTGCACAAAAAAAGTCCGTGTGGGAAGCCAGAAGTTAAATACAATTCCATTTCAACTTACTGTGCCTGTGGGCAGGACGGTTGGTCATTATGATGGGGAATCGTATTAATATCTAAAGGATCGGGTTAATAAACAGACTTTCCAAAACGTAGGTTGTAGACCCGCTTACCTCACGTCAAAATAAAAGCCCCCCTCCACATAAGGCACACGTGCAGGACTTATTTTAACATGAAGCCAGCAGAAAACAGACCCAAGTTAGGAAAGTATGTTTAAATGTGTTATTTTAGTTAGTTTTTTTTCTCAATTTCCCCCCTGCATAAGGACAATCGGCAGGGTATATTGAAATGACATTTTATTTTACTTCTGGCTTCCAGCGGAATATTCAGTTTTTTTGCAAGCTAATTACTAGCAATTCTAGAGTGTAAATATTAGCGTAGTTAAACGCAGCTAGCCACGAACGAGACACCTCAACCAACACCTGTGGGTTGGCGTTGTGTCTTAAGGCAATTGACATGGACCAACACAAAAATAAACTCACATTGGCTGGCTAACTAGCAATCAAATAAGTAATTTTTTTTGCTGGTAATACCTTTTTTCTGCTTTTGTTGCAATGTCAGTGTTTGGCATGATATGAGCAATGACAGCAAATTACCTGTCGTTCCGATTTCCATTCATGAGGTCCCTGCCCGGTTCACTCCCCGGATCACAGATGTCAAATGTCAGGAACTCTTCCTTGGTTCAATCTGGTTTATCGGCAGTTCACAACACCGCACAGGCGATGCAACAGAGTAGTAACGGGTTTCCCCGAATTCTCTTCTCTGCTCACTGTCAAACGGGCCCCTTTTCCAGTCCCTTTGGATGAGGGTCTTCCGTGTCCCGGTGTCTGCAAGTCGATCAAGGTATCCAATCGGAATTCACTGCCACGGCGATACTTGCTCGAGCCTCAACGACGACGATAAACTAGCTAGCTGCTAGATTAGCAAATGGATTGAGACAAGCATAGCTAACAGACAATGTCAAGATATCATAATTGCAGATTCACTGGGCTCTTTAGTTTATTATCAGTTTGCTGAATAAAAATCGGATCAGTTCAGTTTTACATCCAGAAGATATCGAGTTTAAGGCTTGGTAGTTGTCGATAATTAGCTAGCTAGCTACCTACGACTACTAGTTAGAATTCTCATCCGACAATAGACAGCTACTTATCACTCAAAGTCTGCTGTCGATAGGCAGCTTGCACCCGTTTTGATGTGCCGCCTAGTTTCCACTGATGTCACTCTCCAACAGCGGCCAGTCTCGCTGTTTCTAGGCTGTCAACTCCCGGTTGCATTCGTCGATATGGCTAAGATTTTCATCCCAGTTGCCTGTGCTCAACTCTGTGGGGCTCTGACCAACTAAATATGGTGAAGTTACTAGCTGACACCGACAGGAAGAGGTGGGTTCTATCTCAAAAAGGAAACGCCAAACGTCAGAGTGAAGCACTTCGCCCAAAGACAGTACAGTAGGGAGATGGGCAAAAACTGCTTCTCCACTAGAAATCCCCGATCACGTTAGCTAGCTAAGCTCATGCGCAGAAATACGTCATCGAGTCTAACGGTTGTCTCGCGCATAATTCATAATTAATAAGTCAGTTTGTCACTTTCACGAGGTCTGAGTAATAACATGTTCAATTAAGACATTGGATCGAATCTAGGTTGTGCCTTCAGATTTCGAAAAATTAACAACGAAGGAAGAATGTTTCACTTCTCGAACCCCAAACCCCGGCCTGGTCTGCTTGACCAGTTTCGCAGGCGTTCCTGCAAGTCTCGCGATGTTTAGCCTCTGATTACAAACGCTGTGCTTTGACTTTAGCCAATGGGAATACATCATATTACAGTAACACAGAGAACATCTCAGTTCTTACGTCAAAATGTTTCCCTTTTCCTCTCTGTAGACTGACATACATTTGTTTTAAATCTATTAAGGTTTCAGAGATAGTGGTTGGAGCTTTATGATGTGATTTAGGCTAGGCTACAGATATGTCATAATAAAAAATCCTGCATACAATTGGGTTTTCCAGGACTGACCATAAATGCATTACATTTGTCTGTACGCAACAAAATCAACAAGAGTATTAAAAAACAAATGTATTTCCTTTAAAAATAGCCCTCCCCAACAGAGTCCCCATACTATTACATCATACAGAGCCAAAATAAGTTGCTTCCATGTCCTTTCATTCAACCAATTGAGAAATGCTATGACAAAGACTGTTCTTGATCAGTGGCTTTTATATTGCTTAGTCAGTGAGGCTGGGTGGAGCGGAATCGCTTGTGTCCTCATCATGATGCTTTTCCCAGGGTAATTCCATGTTGTCCTCCCCTGTTACAAGGTGCTTTGTGTCTTCAGTGAGTGGAGACAAGAACTGCATCTGGATCAGTGTTGCTGGGCTTACCCAAGCTGAATTTGAACACAGAGGGGCCGGGGACTAACCCCAACTGCAAAGGCCCCGCTACATTGGTGAGCCCAAATTCATTACAGGTTATATATCATTAAATCTCAATCGTCATTCCCTTCCAACATAAAAGGTGCTCTACCACCCACCAGACATGATTGGAGGCGCTTGAAGGCCAAGAAGTGAAAGTTGTCAGACTACTTTTCGCATAGTACCCCCTTGAGGATACACTCTGACACTACTCATCACAACAATACAGAAAACGGCCTTCCAGTTCTCCGCTTACACAACTGAAGCTATGACTGACAGGCAAAAGTGAGCGTAATAAGCTCCTATCTCTAGGAAAACGGAAAGAAGGTGGCTCAGAATACTCAGTCATAATAAAAATGTGTTTCATGCGTTTCAGAAAGTCAGAACGTGATCAGAAGTGAAGGCAGGGCAGGGCAGGGCAGGGCAGGGCAGGGCCCCCCCCCCCCCCCCCCAAATAACCTGTGTAGCAAACCCCTATCTGTGTTGTCCATGCACACAGCGCACCAATGGGGGATCATACACTAGGCTGGGAGGAGGGGAACCAAGGCAGAGGGTTGTGCGGGGTATGGATAGGGGGGAAAAGGGCGGTGGCGTTGGAAGGAGGAGGTAAGTATTCATGTGGGGGTTTTAAGGGGGCAAGTGCATGCGTGGAGGTGGCTCGGTACACACTCAGTAGGAGAATGTGAGGGGGCATGAGTGTGCTTGTGTTGATCGACGCTGTGGTCGATGTTTGTAGGTAGGACAAGCTATGTACAAAATGTTTTAAAAAAAAGAGGCGCTATGTGTGCGTGCAGTATGCGCGTGCGTGTGTGTGTATGTCAACGTAGTGTACTGGTGTGTACGTCGTCCCCATTGACATAGGTTGGAATGTGTAGCTAGAATGTGTAGAATGATCATATAGCCAAGGTCAAGTGCTAAAAGTGAAGGGAGAAACACTTTTCATTCAGTGTTCTCTGGCCCACGTCTTTTTGCTGCTTTCACACCTACAAAGACAAGATGAAGACCTTGTATTGCTACTGTTACTCTATTGGTTCAGCAAGCTTAGGAGAGGTTGTAGGTGTGAGAATATCTATTATGTAGGTAGGTAGGTAGGGGTGTGTGTGTGTAGACCTGTGTGTGAAGGCTGAGGGAAGACAAATCTCCCCATTCTGAAGTAACATAAACCAATCAGGTAAAGAAAGTGCCTCGTAATTCCTTTCGCAGAGTAAATGCATTCTGACACAAAGATTATCTTCCTGTTTACATAGGTGCCCATTTTCCATTGGTAGGCATCACATTAGGCTGGTTAATAATAATAATGCTGGTTTAGGTGCATGGGGTGTGAGTATATTCAAGTATATTCAATAAACTCAATGCAATGGTCCCTCTAACTTCTACATTGGCCTCTCTCTACTGGCTAATTTTAAGAGGAGACTCCCCAACCTGCACAGATACAGTGAAGGACTAAAGTCTCATGTATCTACGATATAATACACCTGCTCTTTCTATCTCTGCTCTATTTCCACTATTAAGAGCAGAGGGCTAGCCTCACACAGACACTTCATATTAGGTGCAGGGTGGGCGGCGTTGACTACATGCTAATCTCTAAGTGCTAAGTGCTAAAGTACCGTACGTCCCCGTTGCACACCTCTCAAGGCCATAAAAAAATGTAAAACGGCAACATAAGAATGGAGTTCATGATAAAAAAATGTAACGATAATAAGTGTCCTTTTTGTCACCCTTCCCCAGCCCGGGGGTCCCATGACTCCTGTTGTACCAGGGGCTTGGAACAGAACACTGGCATCCGCCGTGCGGATTAGGTAAGAGGCAGCATTGTGGTGGCAGTCAAAAGTCTCGGGGCAGCTCAGCGCCCGTTTTCCTCCCTTCCATATTGCATACATAGGAGTGTGGAAGGTCGCATACAATAATACCCTTTTTTCTCTCTTAAAAAAACAAAAAGAAAGTCAACATAAAAACACACAGTCCTGGTAAAGTAAATACAAATAAACACTTAATAATATCAACAATGATAATAATAATAACCGTTGTGCAGAACGCTGCAGAGCCTGGGTTGATCAGGTGAGGGGTGTATAGTTCTGGTACTGGCATGGGTCAGTCATGAGAGGTGTGTGGAGTGTGTGGGCGGCCACAACCATGGAGGGAGGAGGAGAGGTGGAAGGCTTCCAGTGGGCTCCCAGGCCCCTCACCGAGGGATGGTGAGTCTTAAGGACAGTGGTGGTGGTGTGGGGTGGTGCTCAGGCAAAGTACATGGTCCTCAGCGTGTCGTGGTGAATCTGCACCGCCTTCGCCAGAGCCTGGGGGTCCCGACCGTTACTCTGACCAGAGACATGGCTTCCCTCCCCACTACAGTAAGGACAGAAAGACACAGGATGCAATAAGTACCGAATAAGATCTGGAAATGATATGGTGCTTATCGTCTTCAGTCATTTTAGGTTAAGGCATACAGCTGGATCTACACAACGGATGGCATGGAACTTGAATTCATCTTGACAATTAGACTACATTTGAAGCCTGAAACATCTGACAACAGATTTAAGCGGAATGTCCCTTTAAAACGTTAACTAGACCACCATGCTCACCTGTCGTGCTCCTTGTCCACCAGATGGTAGCGGGCACGGAAGGCCACGAGGCGGGCGTAGTAGGCTGGCGCGGGAATGGAGACGGAGCGGGTACAGCGCACGTAGGTGTGGCACAGCTGGTAGGTGAGGATTTGCAGCTCGTCGGCGGTGAAACGATTGTCGTCCCACAGGACGTAGTAATGCGAGGGCCGACTAGTCCCCTGCAGAGTGGAGAGGCCATTTCAACACTCAAGAGAGGAGGATTACTTGAAAACATGAATAACTAGTATTAGGGCCCTGTGTTTTGCCTGGATTTGAACCTTTTGTTTAAAGCTTTAACTTCAAACTGTCCCCTTTTCATGTCAGGTGGTCCAGCACCATCCTCAGATAATTGTTTAATCTTTGGTGTAATTCTCATTCCTGAATAAGGCTTAAAATACAGAATCAAAATCTGGCTACGTCACATGATTGTGCAAAACACAGGGCCCTAACGATATGTTTTTAAACCTGCTCTTTTAAAGTTTCTCATATGCACTGTTTTAACTTACACAACATAAAACATAACAATGAATGTATCTCGTAAATATATGCATGTTGCTTTGTTGGAGATGTAACTCTCAATGTGATTTCTATGGTTAAATAAATAATAAAATAAAAGTATACAAATTAAATAGCCATGGAGCCACAAAGGAGTGTTAAAAAAGAGCTGCATGTGACTCAAGAGCCAGGAGATTTAGAATGGCTCAGGTTAGACAAACACAGCTGGACAGCAGCGGGAAGCTCCACCCCACTCACCTGTATACCCGCGTGACTGCAAAGGTAGAAGTCAAACTCAAACGGGTGAGTGATGCTGGTGTCCACTGTGGTCCCTGCAGGAATGTTACCACTCTTCCCGATCTACAGAAAAAGACAATAACAGGACCACGATATTTAATTACAAACGCTTATCCTAACATTACAACCGCAGACCACATCAAATAAGCTCACAGGCCGCATTTGGCCTGTGCGCCGATAGTTTGAGACCCCTGTTCTAGAGTGAAACCTATAAAGCATGATACAGTTGCGGTTAGAATAGCTTGGACTGTTGACTCACTCTCTCAGACTTGTCGGCACAGAAGAGGCGTGTGTGGTGGCGCTTCTGGACCACGATGTAGGTGATACCAGGCTGGTAGTCCTTCTCCAGCTTGATGCACGCATCCCTGATGGCCAGAAGCTCGTAGTGGAGTATCTATGCAGAAAAATGTTACATTTACTCGTTATCTGTCCAACTGATATCTTTAGAGGTAGTTGCGTTACTCACCTCTTTCTGTAACTCTTCCCAGTATTTTGCATTATTGTCACGCTATACTATATCAAATCATACTTATTCAGAGATGAACTACATACCATTACTTAACTGCTATAAACTACTAGGCCTATTGGTCAAAGTGAGTGAAAATATAGTGATCTGGCCAATCCAACTGTCACTTATAAATAATGAAAAATGGATCCCCATCTCTATTGACAACCATTTATAACCCCCAACGACAGAGACCAGTAAGTACCTGCGGGAGCTGCCCCTCGGGCACCCCGTCCCTGTAGAAGATGATTCTGGTGGGCTTGAAGCGGGTCGACTTGTAGAACTGGATCAGCAGCTCTCGCACCATGTAAGAAAGGTCTTCGATAATCTCCTGCCTGGGCCTCTGGACCCGGACTGTGGCACAGTACCTGCTGGGGTGGGCGTCCATACTGCCTACCACCTGGAGAGAGAGTGAGAGGGGGAGAGAAAACAAAAAAATAGGAGAGAGAAAAAAAGAGAAATGAGGGGACTAGCCATGCAGAGACTAGGGTATGTATTCAGAAAGCGTCTCAGTGATGATCTATGATCTGGTCCCCCCTGTCCACGTAATCTTATTCACGATTAGCCAAAAGGCAACTGATCCTATATCAGCACTACTACTCAAGACTCTTTGTGAATCCAAAATTCAGAAACCACTCCTAAAAAGCAAGAACTTTAAAAATACAGAGACGAGCTGAAAAATAAAAGATAGACAACCCAAAACATCAATATTTAATTCAGTGTTCTATGATTCACCTCTAGCCAATGATACAACGTGAGCACTAGCATCCTCTAGAGGCACAGGATAGGTGGTGTGGGAAGCTCTGGGTCGTCAGCATCTATAACAGTAACCTCGTAGCCTTACGCCTTGTTATTGTGAGAGAAATGGTCATCCTTCCTGACCACCTCTGTAAGCGCAGACACACACCCACAGAAGCACATACAGACGCATACAGAGGGCTGTGTGACTCAACAGCCTGTCATGATCGCTTGGCAACCACACAGCCAACCACAGCCAGGCCTGGGTTGCGAGGTTCGGGGTGACGTCATTTCTTCCCCGTCTGTGAGTCAGTGCTGAGCCATTCTCTTCCCCTTCTTCTCTTCCTCATACCCCCGCCTTAAAATGTGATGTACTCTTAATACATCATCATTTGTGTTAACATGGTGTAGTGGTAGTATTGGAGAAGCAGCCTTACAGCGGTAATGGAGGGCTTCTTCCCATCTCCAGCAGGGGGGTGTGTTACATCAGCGCCCAGGAAGATGACAGGCTCCTGGAACACTGCTGACCTGTGAGACAGGAAGGGAGAAGGGACAAATTCCGTCAAACTCACAGGAGAGCTCATATACATGAATGCGTTTCCATCCAGAGCACATTAAAGACCAAGTTCGTATCCATTAGGTACCAAACGCAACAAAACAAACTGAAAAAGGAAGGGACTTTGCATGCCATAATGAACCCAACCCAGTGGAGAGAGTTTACCGTTGGTGGGGCACCAGGATATTGTTGATTCCCCCCAGCTTGACGTTGATCTTGAGGCAGAGGTTGGAGAGGGTCTGGGGGGACGTCTTCACCACGTTCTTCACCTGGACACACTGAGTGGCCATTCCTAGGAGAGTGTCTCCCACCCTCTTCACCTCCGCTACACAGGACCAGTAACAGGCAGCAATTAGGTACAGATCCATAACTGCTCAAATGAAGCTATTATACACGAGTACAAAACAGTAAGAACACTTCCCTAATATCGAGTTGGCTGGATGTCTTTTCGGTGGTGGACCATTCTTGATACACATGGGAAAGTAATTGCAATGATGAGATAGATCTTATTTGTTTTATGATCTTGCTGTCATACTGCGTTCAACAGTGTTCGATCTTGCCTAGCCATCTTGTGTCAAGAGGACCACAATGGAAATCAGTCCCAGACTTTATTGTGTGTTATCCTCCATGATTTTACTCATGTGCACGTATGGCTTTTTCAAGTTTTATGTGTGCTTGTTTTTTTGTTTTTTTAAATGGTCGGATTAATAAAAAATATAATTAAACAAATTGTTTAAGTGCTGAACGTGGGAAACCCAGCAGCGTTGCAGTTCTTGACACAAACCGGTACGCCTGGCACCTACTAACCACACCCCATTCAAAGAAACACTTTTGTCTTGCCCATTCACACTGAAAGGCACACATACATAATCCATGTCTCAATTCTCTTAAGGCTTAAAAATCCTTATTTAACCAGTCTCCTCCCCATCATCTACACTGATTTATGAAAAATGTCCTGTAATATTTTCAATTGTTCAATATTCCATTTGTCACGTATGTGTTATGTATTTTAAATGACATGCAATTGTTAGTCATGTAAATTCTGCATTTCTTCAGTTTTATCTGTGAACAAGAATAAATAAACTCAAACTCGGCATGAATAAGGCCAATCTTACCGTAGACTGGGGTCTTTCCAGGCAGGATGACGATGATGAGCTGCAGTCCAGAGTAGGTGTTCTTCAGGTGCCTGAACATGGGCTCCACACTGTCGGCTCCCTGGGCGTATTTACAGAAACACGGCTGGCCCTGGATGGGCATCCCAGCATCCTTGGAGATCTTACGCAGCTGGTCTGTGAAGTTCCTGAGGAGAGTGGTGAACATTTTTTGTTAGGAAAGGAACCTGGTTCACATGGTGGTGCTGTCTGCTGAGTCCAGGACTATGTTTATTAAAGCACCAAAACGGAAGACAATGGACTGAAACAGGGATGTATTATCTGGATTTCTCCAACGGAATACTCATCCAATTGCAAAATGTTTTAGAACATTTCCCATAGTGTGCACTAATGAACACAACCCATACCACAGCAAGTAAATCTTGAAATATAAAACAAATCACACTATTCTAACACACAAAACTACCTAGAAAAGCAAATATTTTATCTTTAGATAAATATTGTTGCACTCTGACAGGAATCTTTAATACGATGCCTGAAGATATCCACTTCCCACACTACCCCGTCTCCCAGAAGGGTACTTACTTGAGCACCTCCTCCCGACACTGTTTCTGGGGGGCGAAGCAGGCGATGGCCCACACCTTGATCTCAATACCGTTGTAGAACTGCTTGCCCCTCATGTCCCACACCCCCTGGTTGGGCGTGGCGATGGCCCGGTTCTGTGAGGTGGAACAGGTGGGAGACCAAAGCTTCAGAACCAGATCAATGTCGGGGCTGTTTGCACTCTGTGAAATCCACACCTACTGTAGTGGGGACTGACTTCTGAAGCCAGAAGCCTGGTTTGTTATAGAGTGGTGAGCAGGAACTCTGTGGACCCTTTGTGTCCGGGAGTATTTTACTCAATCATCGTAGCCGTTGGTGCTCTGTCGAGTTGCTATTTTCTTGGGTTCTCTCGTGTCAATTAACTCGTGGCATTCCTGGATTGCTCATAAAACTAATAAGGTCTGATTTATATCAACAGTAGTCAGTTTATAAAAAGGTTAAGGGTACAAGACTGTGTACATGGCTGTGTTGGCAAAATCACTGCATTTCCCCTCAAGCAAAGCGGGGAGAGGTTACCCGTTGTCACAGTTCCAAGACCTGTCAGTAACGTCCGGCTAAACGTACGCCAATGACGCCGGTGGATCTCAAAACTGAACTTGGATCCGCGGCAAGTAGCAATGTTATTCTTCACCACAGTGGTCTTACGGCAGATCGAACCAGTCATGACTATTTAAGGAGAGCGAATCGCTTTACAAATGCCAAAATCAGCAGTAACTGTCAATAGTAAAAACAAATCTTAAAACGATGTTTGAGTGAACATGAGTCCAGAAAAGTAATGGTGAAGTCCTCCTCACCACTCTATAGCCTACTGGTGAGTAGCTGTGTGGGCTACTCCTGCTGTTACTGTCATATACACTACCATTCAAAAGTTTGGGGTCACTTAGAAATGTCCTTGTTTTTGAATAAAAAGCACATATTTTGGTCCATTAAAATAACATAAAATTGATCAGAAATACAGTGTAGACATTGCTAATCCAAGTTTATTATTTAAAAAAAGGGTAATTGATCATTAGAAAACCCTTTTGCCATTATGTTAGCACCGCTGAAAACTGAAAATCAATAAAACTGGCCTTCTTCAGACTAGTTGAGTATCTGGAGCATCAGCATTTGTGGGTTTGATTACAGGCTCAAAATGGCCAGAAACAAATAACTTGCTGTTTCTCTGTCCAGTGGCTGTGTTCTTTTACCCATCTTAATCTTTTCTTTTTATTGGCCAGTCTGAGATGGCTTTTCTTTGCCACTCTGCCTAGAAGGTCAGCATCCCGGAGTCACCTCTTCACTGTTGACGTTGAGACTGGTGTTTTGCGAGTACTATTTAAGGAAGCTGCCAGTTGAGGACTTGTGAGGCATCCGTTTCTCAAACTAGACACTCTTATGTACTTGTCCTCTTGCTCAGTTGTGCACCGGGGCCTCCCACTCCTCCTTCTATTCTGGTTAGAGTCAGTTTACTCTGTTCTGTGAAGGGAGTACTACACCGTGTTGTACGAGATCTTCAGTTTCTTGGCAATTTCTCGCATGGAATAGCCTTCATTTCACAGAACAAGAATAGACTGACGAGTTTCATAAGAAAGTTATTTGTTTCTGGCCAGTGCTAACATAACTGCAAAAGGGTTTTCTAATGATCAATTAGCCTTTTAAAATAATAAACTTGGATTAGCTAACACAACATGCCATTGGAACACAGGAGTGATTGTTGCTGATAATGGGCCTCTGTATACCTATGTAGATATTCCATTCAATATCAGCCGTTTCCAGCTACAATAGTCATTGACAACATTAACAATGTCTACACTGTATTTCTGATCAATTTGATGTTATTTTAATGGACAATTTTTTTTGCTTTTCTTTTAAAAAACAAGGACATTTCTAAGTGATCCCAAACTTTTGAACGGTAGTGTGTATATATCTGGACAGTAAATTGTGCTAAAAAAAAACTGAGCCCAATGCGAGTAGCAAATGAATTCCTCCTCCATTTACTGTGCTAGAACAAGTACACAGCATTATTTTTTTTGTTGCACTAAAGTACACAGACTTGAAAGGATGCTTAATGTGGCTGTACTATAAGCGTGATGTCTCTTACCCGTCCTCCATACTGTAGGATGGGGGCAGGCAGCACCCTTCCCGTCACCTCCGCCATCTCATCCTTCACCTTGATCCCAAACTCCTGGATGTACGGGTCCAGGTTAAAGTTGGCATTTTTCATCTGTGGACAGACGGGGACAAAATGTGTTATTCATTCTCTCTTGTCACATTCACACTGCACAATGCTGTCAATTCACATCTAATCCGTGGAGAGAATAATAGGAAGTCATTTACTATGTACAGTCTTTTCCCCTCAAGTCTAGTAGTAGTATGTGTTCATCTGTGTTGGATGGTCTGAGGTTAAATTCATTAATGCCAATTCTCATGCTCATAGCTGGTAGTTTCGCATTGCAGCCTCCAGCCACCAGGCGGCGCCACTGACTCACCAGTCGGCTGATCTCCTCCTGTCTGTCAGGTGCAGAGCGAGCCGTGGCTTTGATCATAGTGGACGTCTGATTATCTGTCAGTTTCTTGATACAGCGCTGCCCTGCTACTATGTTACACACCTGCAGGGACACAAAACCAAACACCATTGAGTATATTATATAAGCAGGGATTTCCTTCTCAAGTACAGAAAGCAACTGGATTGAATGTTTCTCACCTCCAGGGGCAGGTAGGTGTGCTTCTGCTCCTGCCCTACCTGGAGGCAGGGCAGGTGGGGATACTTGAGCTGCAGATTGTACTTCTGCTTGAAGTACTGGGCCACCGTACATTCTACTGTCTGTCCGCTCTCAAGCTGCAGGGGAAATCTGGTAGGGAATGCGTGATAAAGGTGTTAAATGACTAACACAGCTACCTGAGAATAGTCACCCCATGCCTCACATTGATGCAAGCGCCTCTAGAAAACCACTGGTGTCTTCACTCAACGCTAGAAAAAATTTGGACAATAAAAAAAAACATATCCATCCTTGTCACAGACCATATCTGTAGTCAGAATCACAAAAGACCAATATCCCAACTGACAATGATGATTTACAGGTCATGATTTTATTGGACTTCTCGCAGACCAATACATCCGTTGTCCGGGGAGCATCAGTAGGGTCAACCGTGTGACGCTACTCACGTCTGGTGGCTGGCGGGGCGTCGCGTGACGTTGCAGACGCGGTACTTCCTCTTCATCTGACCGCAGTGGGTCACCTCCACCTTCAGACCTGGTAACGCCCACCGACAGCAGGGCACAGACACACACAAAGATAAGAGCCAGCAGTAGTGACGGCACAGGGACAGACATTGATGGGGAGAGGGTGGAGGAGAAGGGAAGGACAGAGCTCTCCCCATAGGCAGTGTGCACAGAGGCGCTGCTCCACCAGTGTTTCAGTCGTTCACGCTTTACTCTTTAGCGCCATCGTGTGGCCTTTCAAATGTATTTCTTTAGGAAAACTCATACAAAACGTATAATAGTGCATTCCATCACAATCATAGAAATTGAAAACATTCTGGGGAGACTCCTGGGGTAGAAAATAACATGGGGCATGTTGGAGAGAAGGATGCATTAGGATGAACGTCAAAGAGAAGGTGGAGAAAAGGAAATGGAAGAGTGAGTGATGGGAGAAGGAGTGAGTGAGTGAGTGAGTGATGGGAGAAGGAGTGGTGGAGAAGGAAGGGAGAAGGAGTGGTGGAGAAGGAAGGGAGAAGGAGTGGTGGATAAGGAAGGGAGAAGGAGTGGTGGAGAAGGAAGGAAGAAGGAGTGGTGGAGAAGGAAGGAAGGAGTGGTGGAGAAGGAAGGGAGGAGTGGTGGAGAAGGAAGGGAGGAGTGGTGGAAAAGGAAGGGAGGAGTGGTGGAAAAGGAAGGGAGGAGTGGTGGAAAAGGAAGGAGTGGTGGAGAAGGAAGGAGTGGTGGAGTGGGGAGAGACGTGAGGGGATCGTCTGAGGGGGCATTGGTGAGAGGCAGGCGGCATGGCGTGTGGAAGGTACTCACTCACTGTTCAACGGCCCACCTTTGATCTCCTTGGTGAAGCGGACCCTCTGCGAGTCGGTCAGGGTCTTGGGCTGCTCGTCTATGTTGCGGATGTCCAGGACTTCGCACATGAACTCGATCACCGGCTGGGCTTTGTAGAAGGCCGTGGCAGACACTAGAGGGAGAAAGAGAGCAGTAAGTAATGCATTCAGTCTGAATGGAAGTGAAGTGCAGCGGAGACAGAAGCCCAGTGGTATAGGATTGTGTTATTTCCTAAGCATTGGGTTGTGTTCGCTAGGACACGCAAGGGAAAACATAGAAGAAAATGTTTCAGCGGAAAAATACTTTCTTATTGGACAAATCCACGTAGTTCCTGCCCGTTTCGGTCCGTTTTCTTCCATTTGGTGCCTAATGAACACAACCCCAATACTATAGAATGAAGTCATTTCTAAGCATTGATCTGCGGTGAATTTTTACACCACACAAAACGGATGTTAAATCATAGACCACTGTGAATGTAACTTTAAGAGCAGACCTAACTATAACCTCTTGTGATCAGATTTTCATTCCATCTGGGTAGATGCAACAAGGTCTGTGACATCATACCCTCGAGTAGATCTTTCCTGGTGGGACTCAGCCGACTCACCATCAATATTGAGCATCATTTTCCACATGGCGGGGCGTACAGACTGGTGGAAACCAAACCACACCTCTCTCCCCCCTCCCAGGGGATGGTAGTATCCTTCAGGTGGGGAGAAGAATGATCGTCCCACCGGAGTGTACCTGGATGACAAAAAATGACATTATAGAGAATGACTCATTTGAGTCTCAGCACCGCAGCATGACTCAATGTCCAGTAATTCTGTGTCACCTATAAGGCGTAGCAGACGTAAGTCCAGCAGAATGATTCAACAGCTTGTGTTTGTGATCTAGTCAAGCCTCCAAGTCACTGTCTGATTATTAGATTTTGTTAATGTGACACCTTTACACAAGTTCTCAGCTATCAGGCATCTGTTGTCTCCTCCAGATCTGTAAATATAATAGAATCTAAAACTAAATCGCTGTTCAACAAGTTTGATAGGAATGTCTTGCTATTGTTTTTTTAAAATCCCAAATAACAAAACATTCACACCTCAAGGCAAACATATGCCTTTCAATCAGTTTGAAGACAACATGCACACAGTGTCCTGTGGCGAGTGTGTTTGCGTGTTCTGTCTGTTTGTGCATCATAGATCCTAGCTTTGCAATTAGCTACAAGCTTCTCTGCCCTTGCTTTCAGCCTGCCTGGCCTGCCTGCCTTGCCTGCCTGCCTGTGTGTGTCTGCCTGTCTGCCTGTGTGTGTCTGCCTGTGTGTGTCTGCCTGTCTGTCTGTCTGCCTGCCTGCCTGTCTGCCTGCCTGCCTGTCTGCCTGCCTGTCTGCCTGTCTGTCTGCCTGTCTGTCTGCCTGCCTGTCTGCCTGTCTGTCTGTCTGTCTGTCTGTACACTGCTGGATGTACTTAGTGTACTGTACCTCATTGAGGCTAGGTGGCGCATGGCCACATCCAGGGCTTGGACAGAGTCCAGGGGAACCTGCAGGCGCCCGCTGACCAGTGTCTCCTGGAGCAGACGCCATGACACCGTGGCCAGGAAGCGGATAGACACCTTGAAGATACGATCCTTCCCCTCCCCGGGGATAGTCACCTCAAAGTCCACCTTCAGAGAGAAAGAGGGGGGGATGAGCAAGAGCAGAAAATGGAGAAATGGAGGAGAGTGTAGGTGGAGGGGAGATGGGAGGGGGGGGGTTACAGGATAAAGAAATGGAATGGACAGACGGGAGTAGAAGGGGACTTGCTCAAAATGTATAGTACACACTTTCTCCCCCTTATGCCTACCTTCTCACTTCCGATAGGGAGCGCTAGCACCGTATAGATATTCTTCTTGCCGTCGTACACCGGCTTCCTGTCGCCAAAGAGCTGGGGCTTAAAGTGCTGCACCATATATTCCACCACTTCCCTGCAGGGGGCGACACAGAGTCAAACACACCAGGTTCACCATCATGGCCATCAGAGGTGACAAAACCACAAAAGACGACCATCTGTCAACAAATGTAGTGGTCCAAATTAAACCCAACATCCTATCAGAAATCTCGATTTAGGATGGGTGTTTTTTTGGGGAGCAGGAAAGACCCGATTCGATTGGTTATGGATCAAGCAGGATACAGCTGGTGAGAGGTGATGGTCTCATGGTCGTGGGGGGAATCCCTAGGACAAAGGGAGGTAGGGGAGGTAGCTGTGGGGCCACGGCACCCCTGAATACATGGTGCCGTGGCTTTCGTCTAAGTGTGGGGGTAGAGTGGACGGGGTTGAAAAGGAGAGGTCATGTGGGGTTGACCTTTCGCATGCCTGCATGGACCCTTTGTTTGAGAAGAAAAAAAACTCCTAAGTAAGAACGAAGCAGGAAGCTCCAAGATGTGTTCGGTGTGTGTACTTCATATGGAACATTTTCATCAGGCAAAGTAAAACTTCGGATTTGACTCAGCTTCTGTTAATCAAGTAACAGAAAGAGAGAGAAAGAGAGAGCGAGATGCTATTTTTGTTGTTGTTGGATATACAACAGTTGAGTTACAGTCTAGGAGGTTGTACAACGGCTGAAATCCTCAGTCCAATCAGAGGAAAGAAACGCAGACGGCTCAATTGGCCAACCATTGAAACGCATGTCTGGGGTTTAGAAGGGATTGGCCAATGATGACCACCATACAATGTGGATCTCGAAGACCATTAATCATATCCTGGCTAGATAATGGTGGATACGGGACGAGAGAGTCATAGTCATGGTGCGCCAATGAACTGCGAGTCTCTCTCTGAATCATCTTGAGAAGTTGTTTGACCTCTACAGACTTCTACATAGTGTGGTCCTCCGAGTTCTGGCTATGGCTCAGTTCTACAGTCCATATTCTGTGGTTCTTAAAAACCTTGGGGAAATGTTAGCCATCAAGTGGACCACTGCTTCACCTATAGTAGGGGACACCTGGGTGAAAGGTGTCGAGTTGGGTAACCTCAATCCCCAGGCTATTGCCCACAGGGGACGAGATGTGGTACATGAGACTATGTAGGGCGGTACGTTACTCTACCTGTTGACCCGTCGGGGGCACTTGTCAGGCTTGATGTCCACCTCGTAGTGGAACACGTCCATCTTGGGGATCTCCACCTCAAAGTAGTTGGCCAGCAGCTTGATGGGCTTGCCCACAGTGCCCATGCCCGGCCGGCGGGGTGCCTGGAACACCTGCTGCAGGGGTGGGGGGAAGGGCCCCATGGGCACTGGAGGGGCAGAGGTGTCGGAAGTTTAAGGGCAGAAACGGTAGGGATGTGGGTATGGGAGATGAGGAAATAAATGGAGTAATGAGGAAAGAAAAGTGAGCATGGGCATGTGATGACGGGCAGAGAGAGGGGGGCATGTGAGGACGGGCAGAGAGAGGGGGGCATGTGATGACGGGCAGAGAGAGGGGGGCATGTGAGGACGGGCAGAGAGAGGGGGCATGTGATGACGGGCAGAGAGAGGGGGGCATGTGATGACGGGCAGAGAGAGGGGGGCATGTGATGACGGGCAGAGAGAGGGGGGCATGTGATGACGGGCAGAGAGAGGGGGGCATGTGATGACGGGCAGAGAGAGGGGGGCATGTGATGATGGGCAGAGGCATGTGATGACGGGCAGAGAGAGGGGGGCATGTGATGACGGGCAGAGAGAGGGGGGCATGTGAGGACGGGCAGAGAGAGGGGGGCATGTGATGACGGGCAGAGAGAGGGGGGCATGTGATGATGGGCAGAGAGAGGGGGCATGTGATGATGATGGGCAGAGAGAGGGGGCATGTGATGATGATGGGCAGAGAGAGGGCCATGGGCATGTCATGATGGGCAGAGAGGGGGGCCATGGGCATGTCATGATGGGCAGAGAGGGGGGCATGTAATGATGAGATGATGGGCAGAGAGGGGGGCATGTAATGATGAGATGGGCAGAGAGGGGGGGCATGTAATGATGAGATGATGGGCAGAGAGGGGGGGCATGTAATGATGAGATGATGGGCAGAGGGGGGGGGGGCATGTAATGATGAGATGATGGGCAGAGGGGGGGGGGGGGGGGGGGGCATGTAATGATGAGATGATGGGCAGAGAGGGGGGGGGGGCATGTAATGATGAGATGATGGGCAGAGAGGGGGCATGTCATGATGAGATGATGGGCAGAGAGGGGGGCATGTCATGATGAGATGATGGGCAGAGAGGGGGGCATGGGCATGTAATGATGAGATGATGGGCAGAGAGAGGGGGCATGTAATGATGAGATGATGGGCAGAGAGGGGGGCATGTAATGAGATGATGGGCAGAGAGAGGGGGCATGTAATGATGAGATGATGGGCAGAGAGAGGGGGCATGTAATGATGAGATGATGGGCAGAGAGGGGGCATGTCATGATGAGATGATGGGCAGAGAGGGGGGGGGGCATGTAATGATGAGATGATGGGCAGAGAGGGGGCATGTCATGATGAGATGATGGGCAGAGAGGGGGGCATGTCATGATGAGATGATGGGCAGAGAGGGGGGCATGGGCATGTAATGATGAGATGATGGGCAGAGAGAGGGGGCATGTAATGAGATGATGGGCAGAGAGGGGGGCATGTAATGAGATGATGGGCAGAGAGAGGGGGCATGTAATGATGAGATGATGGGCAGAGAGAGGGGGCATGTAATGATGAGATGATGGGCAGAGAGAGGGGGCATGTAATGATGAGATGATGGGCAGAGAGAGGGGGCATGTAATGATGAGATGATGGGCAGAGAGGGGGGCATGTAATGAGATGATGGGCAGAGAGGGGGGCATGTAATGAGATGATGGGCAGAGAGAGGGGGCATGTAATGATGAGATGATGGGCAGAGAGAGGGGGCATGTAATGATGAGATGATGGGCAGAGAGAGGGGGCATGTAATGATGAGATGATGGGCAGAGAGAAGGGGCATGTAATGATGAGATGATGGGCAGAGAGGGGGGCATGTAATGAGATGATGGGCAGAGAGGGGGGCATGTAATGAGATGATGGGCAGAGAGAGGGTGCATGTAATAATGAGATGATGGGCAGAGAGAGGGGGCATGTAATGATGAGATGATGGGCAGAGAGGGGGCATGTAATGATGAGATGATGGGCAGAGAGGGGGGCATGTAATGATGAGATGATGGGCAGAGAGAGGGGGCATGTAATGATGAGATGATGGGCAGAGAGGGGGGGGCATGTAATGATGAGATGATGGGTAGAGAGGGGGGCAATGGGCATGTAATGATGAGATGATGGGTAGAGAGGGGGGCAATGGGCATGTAATGATGAGATGATGGGCAGAGAGAGGGAGCATGAGCGGGATGACGAGTCAGGAAGAGACAGGAAGATGTAGAGAGGAAGAAAAGAGCAACAGACGGACAGGAAGGAAAAGTTTGAGCAGCAAAATATGGAGATAAAGAATGAAGGAATGGGTGTACATGGGAGAGAGAGAGAGAGAGGGGGGGGTGAGAGGGTGACACGAGACGAGGATATTGATGAGGGATAATAGCGGGAGAGGGGGGAGAAGGAACAAAGCGATTCGGGTGAGAGGGGGGGGGGTGTGAACGAAAGAGGAGGGGAGAGGGGTGGTTGGTGGTTCAATGAGAATTAAGGGTGAGAGAGAAAGAGAATACATTAGGGCGACGCTGGATACACCAAGCCAGACAGACACTGCAAGAAAGATACAGACATTTCCTTAAACACGCAGGCAGGGTCAGAAACTGCTAGCGGAGGAGTAGGCTAGCCTCACAAGGGCTTCTAGTGTGATTTTGTATAAAAAAATGACCTCAGCCTACATGAGATGGAACAATCACAAATGTGCCTTGCTAAAAAAACAATAGCAAGACATTCCTATGCTACTATCGCTAACTAACGGTCACGGGAAGACGACAAAAAGCCTGCATTTGAGATGTTTTCGTTTGACATTAATTCTACTGCTAGCCTCTTTTCAAACATAATTTGAAACTTTGGTACTGAGCAGAGAGTGAATACAATACAAAGTGCATGTGCACTAACTAGTGCATTGCAGTGAGGAAAACAAGTATGTGAAGTTCAACAGGTGTAGGACTTGAGATCGGCCTGGTAAAATGTGAGACTCCTGCCTTCCTCCCTGCCTGAGAGGGGGCCCAGCACAGCCCTGACCAGCCCATGTCTTAACCTCTGCTTCCCCAGAGAACAGCCCTCTCACAATCACAACAAAGACCGCAGCTGCCCTCCTCCTCCATCACACAGACAGGGGGGCTGGGGGGAAAGGGAGAGCCCCCACTACCACACACACAAACACAGGGGTCCCCCCCAACATTCCCAGCCTTACCATGGAGACTCCACAGCAACACTGGCATTGTCATGGAGATCAGGAAACCTGGAGGGATGGTAGGTGGAGGGGTAGTGTGTGTGTGTGGGGGGGGGGGGACCTTGGCCTTTTTCATCCTGAAGCAGCGTTAGTGTTTCCACATTAGGTCCGAGCGGCCTCCTCCCCAGTCATTAACCTCTCTCACATGCGAGGCCTATAGCTGAGCTGAGCGGAGAGCTTGTGGTTTAAAAGGCAAGCATTGGAAATCCTGTAGTCAAGCATAGCAGTCAGTCAAGAATGAATACGCTCAACCGGCCTTGAAAAAGCAGCCAACTACGGACTGGCAATCTGGCATGATAAACCACTTAAGACTAGGTCGATTCTACTGAAGGTGTGTTTGTTACGCCTATGGCATAAGTCTCAACAGTCTTGATACAGAGTAGGCTAAACACACTGACACACACACACGTCACCGGCAGCCCGCCCCACCCCAGTGGAGGCAGATGGTGAGAAGTGGAGCCAGAGATCACACATCCCCAGACAATAGCAGTCTTTCCCTGGCACTGGGGCCCTTTCCACATCAACTGTGTGTGTGTGGTGTGTGTGTGTTTCTCCCTGGAGTCTGATTTAGGCCGGGTTCCTTTATCATTGAAACATGGAATTACACACACTATTCCCACATCCATTTCCTGCTGACATCACTAGAGATGATCCCATGTCTAATAGTTGTCTGGAATGGTGATATAGCTAAGAGTTAACTAGTTGTAGGTTTAGGTTCAGATAAGTATTCAAACACTGTCCTGAGGTACAGGTATAAAACATTCTAGTAGCTTAATTCTAGTCTTGAGGACAGAGTCCGTGTTAAATGGGGCAGTGCAGTCAAACGTGATTTTACTGTGCTTTTTTATATTTCCACACGGAGGTTGGAAAAAAAAAATACAGAAAATTATGATAATGCATTTTAGTGTAAGAGCTGTTTGAAAAGACAGTCTGAAATGTCAGCTTGTTTGGCTGGGTGGGGTTTTTGGACCGCCTGTGACATCAGATGCTATAAGCTAATAGGCCAGAAGCAAAGACAGTTTGTCATTCTCTCTGCCAATAACATCTATTTTTCAGGTTATACATCCTTCCCATTAGGCTCCTCCAATTAGGCCCCACTCCCAGTCAGTCCTAGCTAAATATTTGCTTGAGCAATTACATTTTTCTAAGAAGCTATTTCTGTTCATATTTTACAATTTTAATTGAAATCGATCACAGTAAGGTAGTTAATCGCTAGCCAGAAATGATTTGATATTGAGATTAAAGGGCCAATACAGCCATTTTAAGGAAAATACCACTTCAACTATAATTTTGGAATTCGTTTCATTAGTCCACTGTTGATACAGTCCCAAAATGTTTTGCATGTCAGCCATCAAGTTTTGAAGACATAGAACTTTCAAAACACAGAAAGTGTCACAGTATGCTGTTTTGCATCATTTGATCAACAGTGGACTAATGAAACAAATACCAAAAGATAGATTGAGTGGAATTTTCCTTTAAGTGTTACTGATTAACTGACTAATATTAATGTGTAAATGGTGTCCTATAGGATGTTCAGTAAAATCCTACTAGTCCCAAATCTGGAGGCCAGTCAGTCAATGTAGTTGTGTGAAGATACACAACAAAGAATATGTCGCTTTGGTCAGAGAAGAAGACTTCTGGAGATGGGCGGGTCCAAGGGTCATTAGCTGTTCCCCCCCCCCCCCCTAAAAACAAACAACTTCATATTTAAGTGTCAACAAGCTGTCGAACGATAGGCCGAATCCATTTGAATGACAGTGAATTTTAGCTAACATAACTGTGATCTACACTAACACCTGGGGACCATTGATTATGCACAGATTGGACTTCAGACCAGACTAAAGCGCAGTGTCATAATATCACAGGTCATCATAATATTTAGAGTTGTATGCCTGTCTGCCCACTTGAACTAAGTAACAAAAGTGAAACACCACGTGCTTTTTGATATGCCATAACTAGCCTTTCGTGAAATAACACTGACACTTGACTCCCCCCCCCCCCACCGCTACTAGCACGGACTTTGCTGATGACTACTTTGAGGAAAAATCTACGTACTATGACTAAGATATGTGGATGTCCCACCTAGCTATTTTAAGATTAATACATAAACTGTAAGTCGCTCTGGATAAGAGGGTCTGCTAAATGATTCAACTGTAAATAACTCTAGCATTACCCAATATGAACATTAAATTGGAATGACCTTGATGTAAAAATGTTGGCACCGAGGGTTGCATGGAGGTGTGGTTTCATTTCTATAGCATGTACTAATCTAAATAATAATATTGGGGCGACAGGTAGCCTAGTGGTTATAGCGTTGGACTAGCACCCGAAAGGTTGCAAAATCGAATCCCTGAGCTGACAAGGTAAAAATCAGTCGTTCTGCCCCTGAGCAGTGGGTTGTCATTGTATATAAGAATTTGTTCTTAACTGACCTGCCTAGTTAAATAAATGTAAAAAAAAATATTATAAAAAAATCACATCGTAAGGAGGTAGTCTAATAGCCACTCTTTGCAGTATTCAAATACATAACTAATTGTGGTGTTCACATAGACTTGAGTTAGTTCATTGTGGCTTCATTTTGGTGGGGTGTGAATAAATACCATTTGGATCAGTGCACTTTTCGATCATTCTAAAACTGTATGTAGAACACAGACTGACAAAACAGACAGTCTTGTATTTTGTGTGTGTGAGTGAGAGGGGTGCTGAGTAGTGAAGGCGGGCTTTACCTCGTGTCTCCACGCCAGGGATTCCCACGGCCCCCTGCCCCCGCCCCTGACCCTGGACATTGTCAGTGCACCAAAAGACCGGTCTCTCGCTATGATAAGTCATTTCGTATAGTGCACGAGATATGGTTGAAAAAGACCCACAATCGTTGTGATGGACGGGTTTTTCAGCCAGCCAGCTAGCATTAGAGAATGCTGCACCAGATATGACGCCCGTTTTCAAAAATGTGGGCAATTGCATGATACCATCAGCTGCTATAGCTGAAGATAAGCAACAATTCAACCCTTGACAGAGAAAAGAGAGAGACCTACCAGCGCCAGACGGTCCCGGCTCCATCCCATCCACTTAACCGCGCGGGCACTAGACAGTCCAGGGTTCTATGGTCACAGCGCCGGCCCTTTCAGGCTGGAAGAGTTGCAGACTTCCAGCCCCCTCCTCTCGGCATGTAGTCTTCTCCGTACTCGCTAAACCCCCACCCCTTCCAGTACCCCCAGACACACAGAGTTGTAACGACAAAAGCTGCCTGTCTGATAACACAAGCTGCTGAACGGCTTTTGTGTGAAACCTTGCGTCGGTCTTCTTTCCTCCGGGTTGAACGCTCTTTGCCTGGCCTAAAAATATTGTCCGTGGCGCTATGCTTTCTTATCGGTCTGTTATGCTCCTGCTCACCGTCCAAGCACGATTCTCCAGCGGAACAAAAAAGGACCAGCCCCCCCTCCCCGAATTCTGTAACCTCTTCTTTGACTTTGAAGGATGTTGCATTCTGTAGACGAGTTGTTGTAGTCGCCCTCTACTGGAGGCGGCTGTATGGGTTATCTTGGTGTAGCAGCTGAGCTGTACATGGTTATTGTTATCCGGAATTCTTGGGACGTCCTTACCCTACCAGCGTTTCCCAAGCTTGGTCCTGGGGACCCAAAGGGGTTCACGTTTTGGGATTTGCCCTAGCACTACACCGCAAATTCAAACAATCAAAGCTGGACGATTAGTTAAATCAGCGGTGTAGTGCTAGGGCAAACGCCAAAACGTGCAGCCCTTGGGGTCCCCAGGACCGAGTTTGGGGAACCCCTAAGCATAACCCTTACCTGACCTTAACTATTTTAAATCCCACTTCAGTGGGGAGTAGGGACGTCCCAAGATCCCGGATAGCACTGAGTCCAATTTGAAACCTATCCAGTAAATATTTAAATATTATATTCGAACCCCAGAACACCAATTTACCCGAATAAGGTTCCTGTCAATCCACATGCAGAGAAATCTGTACAAACAGTTCCAGGCGGAAGTGGTCGGTCTTTTGATTACGTCACTCCATCGAATAAGGAAGGGGACGTCATCTTAAACTGTGAGTTGGAAGGTATGTGAAATATGTAAAAATACGGCTCATAATGTTGATAATTCATGAACTCTTTCAAAAATATGAATGAAATCGAACATTTTAGTGAGTGCAATTGCTTTGTACATTTCAAACAGTGTTCATCATTGGTTATCGCTCCCTGTCCGGTTTGTGTTAGCTAGCTAGCTACAGTAGCTATGATATCGTTATCTAGCTATCCAATACCTGATCCACATGCATCAGAGATGCATAATCATATAGCTAGTTTTCAGAATATGATTTGGTTAATATATCCCGTTTATTCATGCATGCATGTAGACTAGTGGCGTATGTATCAGAACTAATCAGATACAATGGAGTCCGAAATCATTAACACCCATAAAGATCAGCAGAAATGACTATAAAATAAATCATTTAAATACTGAGCAATTGTATGCTCAACATGTTTTGTAAGTTATATTATACGAATACAATTGCTCAGAGAAAGAAATGTTGTTTAACAAGTAATACATGATTTTCCTCAAAAGCTAAGGTTCAAAATGATTGACACACTTGTTTTGGTAGCCTGGTGGGTAGGAGCGTTGGGCCATTAACAGAAATGTTGCTGGATTGAATCCCAGAGCTGACAAGGTTCAAATGTCGTTCTGCCCCTGAGCAAGGCAGTTAACCTCCAACAAAAATTACCGATGACGTGGATGTCTACCAACATTTTTTTACAAGTAGGTATGGGGTTATTTACTGCTCATGCATTCTAATTGACGCCAAACTAGTGTTGCACGGTAAACCGAAACGTCAGTACTTTTTTAAAACTAGAACATGAAACAAGTTTCAGTACTTATATAAATTGTGTCACGTCATCCACTGATTGAGAGAGGATCAAGTCTGTCTATCAGCGCAGTTGATGTCCCCTTATAGCACGAGCGCATCGTGCCTGCTTCACTTACTCATTGCTAACTCTAGCCTGTCCTGAGGAACCACTGCACTCACTGGGAGTCTTGGCTGCTAGCTCCACACTGATGGTGCACAAAAGTGAACAAACTTGAATGATGCAACATGGCATGTAGAAAATGTTGCAACTGTTAGCAAAACAATGTTCATTACAGGCTTGAACACTGTACAATGCAAGAAGATACCAGTAGCTCAGACTGGTCTCATAGACTAGATGTCAGTCCAAGACACTCAAATTAGTATGGTTACATAAGATAGGAAAAAACAAAAACAGGGTTGGTCGAGGTGGATGGGTGTTAGAATCTCATCATGGACAACTTCAGCATTTTAGCAACTACTTATTACTTTTGAACTACTTTGCATGTTAGCTAAGCCTAACCTTAACCCTTTTAGCAAACCCAAACCCTTTAACCTAACCTTAACACTCCATAATTCAATGCATGCACACACTCCTATTGAATATGCATTCATCTGTATTGTGAATAGGGCTAGACTACATCTTGATTTACCCTGTTTATCAACAGCGATTTACAATTCAAATAAATTACCGTTATGCAGTTAGATTGGTAAAAACAAAGTCATATTGATTGTATGACTATCATTGATTCATTAATGCAGGGCTCTCCAACCCTGTTCCTGGAGAGCTTGTTTTGGTAGCCTGATGAAGCCTGATTAAGGTTGGCGCAAAAACCTAGTTCAAAATTTGGGTATCGTGACAACATTCCCCCAAACCCACCACTGGTGGGTGCATGACCAAATAGCTCTATTTTCATGTCATCGGACCAATGCACCGGTTCCAATCCAAATGCCAGTGCTGTTTAGCAAACTCCAGGCATTTACATTTGTTGGATGACATGAAAACAGAGCTCTTTGGTCACACACACTAGTGGTGGATTTGGTGTCTAAATGAGACTGCATGAGCAGAAAATAACCCACTACGGTAAAATATGGTGGTGGATCTTTGATGTTATGGGGCTATTTTGCTTCAACTGCTTCCCTGTTAAGGTCAACAGCATCTTGAACTTTACCAAGTACCAGGACATTTTAGCCCAAAACCTGGTTGCCTCTGCCAGGAGGTTAAAACTTGGCTGCAAGTGAATCTTCCAGCAAGACAATAATCACAATCACACTTCAAAATCCACAAAGAAATGATTAATTGACTAGAAAATTTATATTTTGCAATGGCCATCTCAGTCTCTGGACTTAAAACCCCATTTGAAAACCTGTGGTTTGAATAGAGTATCACAGTATGAGTCATAATACCCAAAACCCTAGCGGTCAAACATTGAAATGGTTCCAATCGTTTTTCTCAGAACCATTTCCCTGTTTGACCGCTAGGTTTTATGGGTATTATGACACCTCCACTGTGGGGCTCTATTGAAGAGGGCAGACAAAGGATATCAAGGATATGGAAGGATTCTGTATGGCGGATTGGTCTAAGATCCCTCCCAATGTGTTCTCCGAAAAGGGCTCCGTGCCATTATCCTTGCAAGTTGAGGTATTGAAAGGTATTCAAAACTGGGGTGTCAATCATTTTGACCCCTACCTTTTTTGAGAAAAAAATATTACTTTTTAAACAAAATCCCTTTTTCTGAGCAATTGTATTAGTATAAAATTATATCATTGTTTTGGCGCATACAATACAGTTCATGTTTGAATTATTTATTTGTATTTATTTATTTTATTTATTTCTGCTCACCTTTATCAAGGGTGTCAATAATTTCAGACCTCCCTGTATGTCTGGTATGTGGTGAAAAGCCCCTGTAGCACAGCTCAAGACTAGAAAGCAGTGGCCTCGGAAGTCCTTTGTCAGGGAAATTGCAAGGAACCACCACACCTTATCCTACTAACGTCATTGAATGCACTGCCATTATGTTTGTTGATGCACCCCACTGAACTAGGCCTGTGCTCTATATGTAACTATGCTACATACCCCTCACTACTGTTTCTAATGCAGCCCATGGCTATACAAACCAGCGACTGCTGAATTTGTCAGACAAGCCTAACGGCTAACCATGTTCATAAATTGCTTGTTTATAGGTATCTGTTTATATGTATCTCTAATGTATGTAATAAGATGTAATGCATGCATCTCCACAGGGGTGTCAGAGTTTTTCAATATGTCGTGGATAAGGGAAGGTGAATTGAACCTCATTGAGAAGCTCTCAGCCAACATACTGAAGGTATGGTGATCTATTTGCAAATGCATCCCTTCTGAGGATATTTCAATGAATTAATCACAACCACATTTTTATGATATGTAATATGGTTCTATCTGTATGGAATCCATCCACCCCTCCTTGGTCTCTCCCAGGCTGGCCCGATGCCCAAACATGTGGCCTTTATCATGGATGGCAACCGGCGCTATGCCCGCAAGCGTCATGTGGAGCGCCAAGAGGGACACACACAGGGTTTTGACAAACTGGCAGAGGTGAGGTTCCCAGGGGACATCAGTGTCATGATGTCGTCATTGTTCTTTCTATCATAGTTGTTCTCATTCATACTTTCCCTTTTGCATGAGCTTTCACATTGTCTTAGAAAAGTAGGTAAATGCACTTCACCCATATTTTTCACCATTACCATCATAACATGTATTTGTATAGGGCTGTCACCAAGTACATTATAAATACATACTACTCTGTTGGCTTTACTGATGATCAACCTTGGTGGCTCCTTCCTTTAGACACTACGCTGGTGCCTGAACCTGAGCATCCATGAGGTCACCGTGTACGCCTTCAGCATCGAGAACTTCAAGAGGTCTAAAGACGAGGTGGACGGCCTGATGGAGCTGGCCAAGCAGAAGTTCATCAGACTGCTACAAGAACAGTGAGTGTCAGAACCGAGGAGCTAGAGTGCTTCCATTAAAGATGCATAGGTGTGGGAGTCCCAGCGAGTGGGAGAGAAAGCAGCATAGCTACCTGCTAAATGATGGGTTATCTTTCCACAGAAAGTGTTTTACAGACACTTTAATTAAAAACTCGACTAGGAGGATGTTTCAGTAATTCACTTGGGCCAGACAACGGAAAGTTTAAATTTACCGGCCATTTCAGAGATTTGCCGGATCCATATGCATTGGGTGCGTAAACCATTAGGGAATCCACCCATGGTGCTCAGAATAACAGAAATCACATTTAGATTATGATAATTCATCTTAACAGGACATGCAACTCCTGTAATGAAGCAGCCAATAAAATGTTATTTTGAAACATTTCCCAAAATGGAATTTGCAGGAAAACACCATTCTAAACAGCGCAGCTTATGAGAGTGGATCTAAATGTGAGGGAAAAAACTACTTCTGTCTATACAGAAATTCATAAAATCATTCAAAATACTTCAGTAGAAAGCATGACTTAGCCACAGAGAAATTGAGGATCATTATCTTCTTTAGAAAATAGCTGTGGATTGTTTCAAATCACAAGCTAGTAGGCATATTTGCAATTTGGGCAGCGCATTTGGCATCTGGCTTAGCTGATTATTGAGTTGCGGTTGTCAGTGAATAGCATCTACAATATGTGTGAAGATAAAGTGTCTTGGGTATAATTGAAAATGTTGAGACGAAGAATGGGTGGGGTATTTGTCGGAGATAAAGGAGAGTCTCTTTCTAGAATGGCTCCGCTGTCTCATGTAAATTCTTAAGCATTTATTGTGTGAATTGTTTGCCCTTTGATTGTTTATTTTTTTAATCAATTGCCCATTACATATGTGTACACCAAACATTAGGAACACCTTCCTAATATTGAGTTTCAAAAAAAAATATATTCTTTAACCTGTCTCCTCCCCTCCATCTACACTGATTTGAAGTGGATTTAACAAGTGACATCAATAAGGGATAATAGCTTTGATCTGGATTTACTTGGTCAGTCTGTCATGGAAAGAGCAGGTGTTCATAATGTTTTGTATAAGCTGTGTATGTCACCAGTAGTAAATATACCGTTAATCACTGTCATGTGGTTACATACATTTCTGTTACTGCATGTATTAATGAGTAATGCTTGCTCCATGTGAGCGATGAGCATGTGTCTGGTTTCTTTGTCGTGTTAATGAACGCATACAAGTTACGGAAATACAGGAAAGTCAACGAAGTCGTTTTTTAAAACATCCATTGCGAATGATAATGAAGACTATTAAAAATATAGTTCCTCGCGGTAGGCTATTTGAACAATCTCCCCCTCGATAATCACCAAGCGTCGGTGTGAAAGAGCAACATTTTATGGATCTGATGAGCCCATATAACCAGTGGAAACTTCATAAAATACCTGAACACTTTTCCCGTAGGCATAAACAGCTGTCTGGGCCGAGCTCACTAGCGCGGGAAACGGGCCTGGAATAGGTTGATAAAATGTTGCAAGTTCACTAGCGAAATCTTCCGGCCAGACACAGTTGATTGGTTTGATACAACAGTTGATTGGTTTGATACAAATGTTGCACTTTACAATGGCTCAAGTCAAGAAGATAGAAAGGGAGGCAGGAAAGGCTGAGTACAGAGATTAATGTGCTTTGAAAGAACATGAATGTGTCATATTGTATGTTTTTATTTTGTCGGCTATGTATTTTTACTTAGTTGATTATGTAAGTTATAGGCGATGAGTTCAGTGCGCTCGTTTCTTTAGCCGCCAATGGATCATCAATGTGTCCATATGGCAGAGGCTGGTGCTCTCGCATTAGTAGAATTTTTACCTCGGGAGTTGTAGGATTTAACCACGTGACTGATTTTGAGAAACGAAAACGTTATAATTGAAATGAAACTGTTACACGAAAATGCGCATATGAAAATCAGAATTGCTAGAAATGGTTGCATAAATTGTAAGCTTCCCTAAACTTGAAAATCGCGCGCTGTCAATTAAGTATTTGTAAAATAATTGTGTCCACGTTTCCGTGGTCGGATTTTGCCTATAGGCTACATTGCAGCAATCTTTTATTTTTTATTTTTTTTAACCTTTATTTAACTAGGCAAGTCAGTTAAGTACACATTCTTATTTACAATGACGGCCAAATCCGTGTGCGCCGTTGAAACAATTTAAGTATGTTTTCAAAATGCGTACTGCCTCCCGCTTACATGTTGAAGCGCTGATATCCTGTTGCCTGCACTTAAATGATGCATGGAAGACGCTTCAATTTTAGAATTGTTGTGCAATGAATGGGCTTATAAATACAACAACCAGCTGAGTAGCTGCAGGAGACATCCCTCTCAAAATAGCATCTTTATGCTGTGTGCATGTGATAGTCGTCATGTATTTTATTAATCCAACAACTAACGAAAATACACACCAATTTAATTCCACTCAATTATGCAAATTAACCTATAGACCAACCGGTATTTCCATAAATTATTTTACAATGGGATTTTTTTCCTACTGGTCATTGTGGCCAGCAACAGTTTATATATCAGCTGTTAATTTGTTTTTGTTTGTTTTGGGGAGGGGGGGCAAAAGCCACCCTGACTTGGTCATGTCTGCTCTCTTCCAATCCAGGGAGAATCTGGAGAAGCATGGGGTGTGCATTCGGGTGTTGGGAGACCTGACTCTGCTGCCTCTGGACCTGCAGCAGCACATAGCCCGGGCTGTGGTGGCCACCAGGACTCATAACAAGTAGGAACCGCCACCTCATCATCCTGCTGCTCCTCACGTCTCTGAGGTGGCTGTGAGCTTGTGTGCAGCCATCTGAAAAACATTGCATTTTTGACATGCACCAAGGTTTATTGCAGATGCTGGACTTCAGTTGTTTATAATGCAATGCAATTTCTCTATGCATAAAACAACACATGGGCTTCTGTTCAGTCATCTAAGAGGTCTTCAGGAGTGGCTACTTACAGCTGTAATAACTCCTTTATTAACGTCTCACCCTCTTTTGCCAACAGATGCTTTCTGAACGTGTGCTTTGCCTACACCTCAAGACATGAAATCGCTAATGCCGTCAGAGAGATGGCTTGGGGCGTGGAGCAGGGACTTATCAAATCTAGGTAAACTACTTCAACAGAGATTCAGGAGATTAATATTACATAAGAGTGCATTCATGGCCCTCTCAAATGTAATTGTTCAATTTGCATTATCAGAGATTTGTTTTCTGCGCGTTTCTATTGTTTCTCAAATTACTGCATCGCCTGGTTCACCAACTACTTCTCAGATGGAGTTCAGTGTGTCAAATCGGAGGGCCTGTTGTCCGGACCTCTGGCAGTCTCTATGGGGGTACCACAGCGTTCAATTCTCCGGGCCGACTCTTTTCTCTGTATATATCAACGATGTCGCTCTTGCTGCGGGTAAATCCTTGATCCACCTCTACGCAGATGATACCATTCTGTATACATCTGGCCCTTCTTTGGACAAATGTGTTAATGCCATACAACACTCCTTCCGTGGCCTCCAACGGCTCTTAAATGCTAGTAAATCTAAATGCGTGCTCTTCAACCAATCGCTGCCCGCGCCCGCCCGACTAGCATCACTACTCTGGACGGTTCTGACTTAGAATATGTGGACAACAATAAATGCCTAGGTGTCTGGCTAGACTGTAAACTCTCCTTCCAGACTCATATTAAGCATCTCCAATCCAAAATTAAATCTAGAATCGGCTTCCTATTTCGCAACAAATCCTCCTTCACTCACGCTGCCAAACATACCCTTGTAAAACTGACTATCCTACCGATCCTTGACTTCGGCGATGTCATATACAAAATAGCCTCCAACACTCTACTCAGCAAACTGGATGCAGTCTATCACCATGCCATCCGTTTTGTCATCAAAGCTCCATATACCACCCACCACTGCGACCTGTATGCTCTCGTTGGCTGGCCCTCGCTACATATTCATCGCCACAAACCCACTGGCTCCAGGTCATCTATAAGTCTTTGCTAGGTAAAGCTCCGCTTTATCTCAGCTCACTGGTCACCATAGCAACACCCAACCATAGCACGCGCTCCAGCAGGTACAGTGGGGCAAAAAAGTATTTAGTCAGCCACCAATTGTGCAAGTCCTCCCACTTAAAAAGATGAGAGAGGCCTGTAATTTTCATCATAGGTACACTTCAACTATGACAGACAAAATGAGGGAAAAAAATCCAGAAAATCACATTGTAGGATAATGAATTTATTTGCCAATTATGGTGGAAAATAAGTATTTGGTCACCTTAAAAAAAGCAAGATTTCTGGCTCTCACAGACCTGTAACTTCTTCTTTAAGAGGCTCCTCTGTCCTCCACTTACCTGTATTAATGGCACCTGTTTGAACTTGTTATCAGTATAAAAGACACCTGTCCACAACCTCAAACAGTCACACTCCAAACTCCACTATGGCCAAGACCAAAGAGCTGTCAAAGGACACCAGAAACAAAATTGTAGACCTGCACCAGGCTGGGAATACTGAATCTGCAATAGGTAAGCAGCTTGGTTTGAAGAAATCAACTGTGGGAGCAATTATTAGGAAATGGAAGACATACAATACCACTGATAATCTCCCTCGATCTGGGGCTCCACGCAAGATCTCACCCCGTGGGGTCAAAATTATCACAAGAACGGTGAGCAAAAATCCCAGAACCACACAGGGGGACCTAGTGAATAACCTGCAGAGAGCTGGGACCAAAGTAACAAAGCCTACCATCAGTAACACACTACGCCGCCAGGGACTCAAATCCTGCAGTGCCAGATGTGTCCCCCTGCTTAAGCCAGTACATGTCCAGGCCCGTCTGAAGTTTGCTAGAGAGCATTTGGATGATCCAGAAGAAGATTGGGAGAATGTCATATGGTCAGATGAAACCAAAATATAACTTTTTGGTAAAAACTCAACTCGTTGTGTTTGGAGGACAAAGAATGCTGAGTTGCATCCAAAGAACACCATACCTACTGTGAAGCATGGGGGTGGAAACATCATGCTTTGGGGCTGTTTTTCTGCAAAGGGACCAAGACGACTGATTTGTGTAAAGGAAAGAATGAATGGGGCCATGTATCGTGCGATTTTGAGTGAAAACCTCCTTCCATCAGCAAGGGCATTGAAGATGAAACGTGGCTGGGTCTTTCAGCATGACAAAGATAACAAACACACCGCCCGGGCAAGGAAGGAGTGGCTTTGTAAGAAGGAGTGGCCTAGCCAGTCTCCAGATCTCAACCCCATAGAAAATCTTTGGAGGGAGTTGAAAGTCTGTGTTGCCCAGCAACAGACCCAAAACATCACTGTTCTAGAGGAGATCTGCATGGAGGAATGGGCCAAAATACCAGCAACAGTGTGTGAATACCTTGTGAAGACTTACAGAAAACGTTTGACCTCTGTCATTGCCAACAAAGGGTATATAACAAAGTATTGAGAAACTTTTGTTCTTGACCAAATACTTATTTTCCACCATAATTTGCAAATAAATTCATTAAAAATCATACAATGTGATTTTCTGGAATTTTTTCTCATTTTGTCTGTCATAGTTGAAGTGTACCTATGATGAAAATGACAGGCCTCTCATCTTTTGAAGTGGGAGAACTTGCACAATTGGTGGCTGACTAAATACTTTTTTGCCCCACTGTATATCTCACTGGTCATCCCCAAAGCCAACACCTCATTTGGCCGCCTTTCCTTACAGTTCTCTGCTGCCAATGACTGGAACGAATTGCAAAAATCGCTGAAGTTGGAGACTTATAACTCTCTCACTACCTTTAAGCATCAGCTATCTGAGCAGCTTACTGATCGCTGCAGCTGTACACAGCCCATCTGTAAATAGCCCATCCAACTACCAACCTCATCCCCATATTGTTTTTATTTAAAAAAAATTGCTCTTTTGCACACCAGTATTTCTACTTGCACATCATCATCTGCATATCTTTCACTCCAGTGTTAATTTTCTAAATTGGAATTACTTTGCTACTATTGCCTATTTATTGCCTTACCTCCTTACTCCATATGCACACACAGTATATAGATTTTTCTATTGTGTTATTGACTGTACTTTTGTTTATCCCACATGTAACTCTGTGTTGTTTTTTGTCTCACTGCTTTGCTTTATCTTGGCCAGGTCGCAGTTGTAAATGAGAACTTGTTCTCAACTGGCCTACCTGGTTAAATAAAGAAAATAAATATTGTCTTGTCTTGGTTGTTGTGTCCAGTGATGTGTCGGAGGCCCTGCTGGGTCATTGTCTGTACAGCAGTAACTCCCCCAATCCTGATCTGCTCATTCGCACGTCTGGAGAGGTGCGACTCAGTGACTTCCTGCTGTGGCAGGTAAGGACAAATACACTCCTTACTAGCTGTTTCCAGCGTGATGTTGAATGCTAATGAGATTAGCCTCTTGCCTAGCATCCTTTGGTAAGGACAAGACCTACTTCCTGTTCAGACAGTGGAGCCTCTGGTTTAGCTGCCTCTCCCACTACCTCGTGACTTGTTCTTTGTAAATGTAGGCTGTCTGGTGTTACCTGTGGGGATTATTCAGTGGGGTGCAATGTTTATAGAATGTTGCAGACACAAATGTAATATTTTTTTTGTCTGTGCTATCCTGTAGACGTCCCACTCCTGCTTAGTGTTCCAGTCAGTCCTGTGGCCAGAGTACTCCTTCTGGAATCTGTGTGATGCCATTCTACAGTATCAGCTCAATCACAGACCTCTTCAGGTATGAACTCTCTCTTTCCTTCATTCATCCCCCACATACATTCCACCATACGATATTTACCCAACCTTTAAACGCGTGTGCACTTTTGCCACAAATGTTTGGCACATTATTTCAAGTTGCATTTCCAGCATTGAGCGAGAATTCATTAGCAGGGTCATCTGAATACCTGTAATAAACTACTGTGTTGTGTGGAACACTGAGGTCTGCTTGAATGACTGATCCCTATGTATGCTGCAGAAAGCCAGAGATCAACACAGAGAGGGACAGGCCCTACAGCAGCATGAGGCAGACCGGGCCTGTGTTGCAGACCTCCTACAGCACCACGGCAATGGAAAGCCCCTGGATGCCCAGAGGAGACAGGAAGCACTGCTCAACTACACTGCCAGCCGAGAGGAACGGGTTCAGGACTTCCTTGGTGCACTCCAGCACAAGAGAGACTCCTTCCTCGCTGACTTAACCAGCCAAGCTGCTCTGGCATAAAGAGGGGATGAGGGGAACACAATGCTCCCCATCTTGAATTGGGGGAGCAATCCCATCTCTCCATCTCTTCCCTAAAGGGCAGAGTGGTTTGAAACTTCTTATTTTGTATGAGTGATTTTACCCCTATGGGGCTATATGTGGGATATTTATGTGTGTATTCTAAGTCTGATCAAAGTCTAATAAAAATATAAGTCTGGTAAAGAGCTAATGATTCTATAAGTTGTTCTGTAAAATCTGTCCGTCAAATGGATTCCATGGATATTCTCTTTGGATTGATATTCACAATGGAATCGGAGTACTCACTCCCAGAGGAGATACACATCGGAGACCACCATTTACCACAGCACCAGCTACACTACATGACCAAAAGTATGTGGACACCTGATCGTTGAACATCTCATTCCCCAACTTTGCTGCTATAACAGCTTCCACTCTTCTGGGAAGGCATTCCACTAAATGTTGGAACATTGCTGCATGTATTTGCTTCCATTCAGCCACAAGAGCATTAGTGAGGTTGGGTACTGATGTTGGGCATTAGGCCTGGCTTTGCAGCTGGTGTTCGATGGGGTTACGGTGAGGGCTTTGTACAGTCAAGTTATTCCACACTGATCTCAACAAACCATTTCTGTATGGACCTCCGCTTTGTGCACGGGGGCATTGTCATGCTGAAACAGGAAAGAGGCTTCCCCCAAACTGTTGCCACAAAGTTGGAAGTACAGACTCGTTTAGAATGTCATATGCTGTGGCATTAAGATTTCCTTTCACTGGAACTAAGGGGCCTAGCCCGAACCATGAAAAACTGCCCCAGACCATTATTTCTCCAAACTTTACAGTTCACACAATTGTTTGGGGCTAGTAGCGTACTCCTGGCATCTGCCAAACCCAGATTCGTTCTTCCGACTACCAGATGGTGAAGTGTGATTTGTGAGCCGTTGTTGCTCCTAGACGTTTCCACTTCACAATAACAGCAGATCAGGGCAGTTCTAGCAGGGTAGAAAGTTGACGAACTGACTTGTACAATGTTGCAAGTCACTGAGCTCCTCAGTAAGGCCATTCTACTGCCAGTGTTTGTCTATGGTGATCGTGTGGCTGTGTGCTCCATTTTTATACACCCGTTCGCAATGGTTGTGGCTGAAATAGCCAAATTCAATTTTGAAGGAGTGTCCACATACTTTTGTATATATAGTGTATGTGTGCTGGACTGGTCAAGTAAAATTTTCAATGCATGTCATTGTGCAATAACTGTTTTATGGTCATGGATGCCCATATTTGACATGTAAAACAAACTATATTTTTTACCAGGTTTCTTTATCTTGCAGAATAAACGTGATTATGTTCATTTAGTTTAATGTACATTATGCTACTTATATTCATAACAAATTGTACATACAAATGGATTATTTGTAACATAGGTAACCTTTTATATTGTATCTTGCTTGAATCATTGACGGGGTGATGTACACTGCAGGCATAAAGTTTCTAAACCCAGAGGCGCAACATCGCGAGACTGCTGGGAACGCTTGCGAAGCAGATCAAGCAGACAAGGCCGGGGTTTGGTGTTATAGAAGTCAATGACAGAAGTTAAACATAATTCCTTGGTTGTTAATTTTCTAGAAATATAGGCACAACCCAATGTATTAAGTAGTTGAGCATGTTATTACTCCGACTTCGTGAAATTGACCAACTGACACAACTGATTTGATGGCCTGCAAATGCGCAGTTCGGCGCGAGATGAACCTTAGACCTGATTACGTGTTAAGGCGCCTGAGTTTAGCTAGCCGCCGTCGCCTACAAGCGTCATCGGGGATTTTTATTGGAGAAACAGTTTATCCATATCTTCATACTGTACTGTATTTGCTGCAGATCCTGCAGAAACCACGCCACCTCGTTACAGCGGTGGTATTTTCTATGCACTATCTCTTTAAGAACATGGAGACGCCCACAAACACGTGATTTGTTTTCATCCAATGTCTGACTTCAAAATATAAAAACTGGTTCAAACCGGTTTCTATCTTATATTTTACATTCGGTCATTATTTTACATTCACCATTGTTGCATTGCTAACGTGGCTAGAAGAGCTTAGTGAGATACCCAACAACTTCCATAAAATTAAATTGGAATTGTGTTGCAATTCCCGAACAATCATCAATATGCCTAAAAGAAAGGTAAGGCATGCTTAATTTTCCGGCTAACAAATATATTTGTATTTTTTTTGCTTGCATCTTGCCGTTTTAAAATTGCATTTGGTCTCTTCATCAGTACTGTATGTCGTCGTTTAGAAATGGCGGCAAAATGGGTCATCCTCTCAACGCAGTCATCAATATATCAAATAAACCGTAAAAAAAAGGACAATTACATAAGAAATAAAGTGTAAAGTTATTAACCATATTTATTAAGGTTATTCGTCCTACATTGAGCATACCTATGACGAGTTCATTCACTCAACCTAAGTACGATTTGTGCATCACACGCTAGGTGCTTCTTGGAAGTTGTGAAGAAGCTCGCGGGGCTCAACTGCTGTATTTCATACATCTAACGATATAACTATTAATTTGTGTAGTTTAATGTGCTGCTTGCGAGCTTCTCGGTGTCTAGTTTTCTAGGCAGGCTTGAATCAGTGAGCCTCAAAAATTGGTGGGAAAAGATGCTTGGTCGTTTTTTATCATTTGCACCCGACGCAACGCTTAAATGCAATCTTATGAATCCTCTACTTTACCAGTAAATACTAAATCATTGCCAATGCATTTTTTTTCAACAAACATTAGCTAGAGTTGTTGACGTTAACTAAAGTCATTTCCCCAGCCCTGCTAATTTCAACGTCAGGCAGGCTGCCATCTTTGCATAGCCAACATTAGCTAGCATCTTTGTGAATGTGATTTTCAATTACATTTTCTATTAGGTTTATCGTTGAACCTTAAAGTTATACATATTTTAAAAACATATTACTGAATCTTTAACTGCATTAACTTCGTCGAAATAATGTTGATAGGTACATTTATTGAGCGCGAACTTCATCTTGTTGACGGCTGTCGAGCGCGAATTGACGCAAAACAAAGGAAGTGCCAAGCGCGCCCGACTGTTGTGACAGGACAGATTTGAATTTGAATATGCGCGGGAATTCCTTCGAAGTCAGAAGTAGCCTAGAACAGTGGAAATGTATGCCATCAAAAATGTGTATCTAACTCGCTCACTGTGGTGTATGTAATCCGTTGTGCAAAATATACATTATACAAAAGCCCAGCATGTTCTCTGGGGATGTGATGCTTCATTTTGATCAAAGGGGCCCTACATAGAATGAGAGAGGGCAACAATGGACATAACATTAGCACCAGTTACCTTACTTTTTGAAAAGGACCTATGCTCTACAACCCAGGCATATGCAGTACTGTCTGATACATTAGCTGAATTTTATTTATTATTCGTCGTATTTAAAATGTGCTTTAGGAATTCCATTTCCTCCCGGTTTCTAAACATTTTTCTTCTGCTTTTTTCTACTGTTTTCAGAGTGCTACCAAGGGCGATGAGGTATGCATACAAGTATTCACAATGTTAATTCTAAACGGTTAACTAGTGTATTCGTTTATAATTGTTATACTTTAACTGAACTACAGCTTACAAATGCTGTGTAGGATGTTCATAAAGTCTTGAGAAATTTGGTCTACATAAATGCTTCACAGATCATTTGTAAACACAATTTTATACATAAAGGGTGATATAAAAGGTTGGTGCTTTGTCAAATGTGGCATTACTCGTTTAAAATGCGTTATAAAGCATGACATTTGCTTATGAATGATAATTTGCCGATACATCTATGCAATCATTATTTATGAAGGCTTCCTTATGCTTTAAAAGTTGTAGTTTGTTAAAGTGGGATCGTTATAGTAGTAGTTGGGTCATGGTTAGATATGTAAAATGCGTTCCTTTCTTCAGCCTGCAAGACGTTCCGCGCGTTTGTCATCTGTAAGTATTACCATTCAAATAGGCTACTTTAGGATCTGTACATTTCTTTGTATTGCAAACTCATGTGTTACTTACCCTAATTACTGTCTTGTTTTTTTGTTTGTTGCAGAGACCTGTGCCAAAACCGGCGGCCAAACCCAAAAAAGCGGCAGCACCCAAAGTATGTTAAGTGTTTGTTTCATCTGTCTTTTATTAATAAAGTATGCTGTTTTTTTAGCAGTTGTGTTAACCCTTAGTCTAAGCGTTATTGATTCATGACCTTTGGCATCAACTCAGAAGTTGTCCTGTTATTATTATTTTTTAACAGCCACATGAGGGAAAGCGTCATAAAAATAATCTCAAGTATTTTGGCACTGCTGAGCATTTGACAAGATGCATAACATCTTGGAGGAAGTGAGAGGAGAGAGAAAATACATTTACTCTTTCAGTCAGTGGCTAATGTGTTTTTGTCTTCTTCAGAAGGCAGTCAAGGGAAAGAAGGCCGCTGAGAACGGTGATGCCAAGGCTGAGGTTTGTTTCCTGAAAGAATCTGTTTGCTATCTCTATTCAATGTGATTCTTCCCCTGCCCCTTATGGTTTCACTTTAGGCTGTACATTACTTTGTCTGCAATCCATCAGTTACCCTTACCAGAAAAAAACAACACTGCCCCTTGATGGGGATTCAACCTCTTAGGGGATGTGATTCATTCAGCCCACCTGTACATACAAGCATTACTTATTTGATGGGCACTCAACTCAATGTGTGAATTGTGGAATGATATTAACCAAGCAGTTCTGTGGAAATTGTTATTACACTGTTATTATAGTGTTGGGGTTCTGTGCATGTGATTGAATTGATTTGCACAAAAATAACTGGTCTTTAGAAAATATTATTTTCACTATAATACAGTAGGCCTACGGGGTTAGATGCCGTTCAATATACGTAAATAGTTGGCTTCTTATTTTCTATTCTCTTTTGAAAATAACTTCAAAGTTCACTTTCTTCTCAAGGTTATTCATTGCATACACAAAAAAAACTGTCTGAAATAAGTCCATTCTTCATTTCTAGGCGAAAGTTGAGGCCGCTGGAGACGCCAAATGAAGAACTGTTTGAAGTTGTGATCATTCTGTGTACTTGGTGACTGTACAGTTTAAAATAAGTATTTTTTACCAAGTTTTTTTTATATTAAAAGATATCATTTATAGTTCATTGTGGGCTTACATTTGAGGTAATGAAGCTGTTCCAGGGGGTTCTCATGTTCATATCCATTTTTATGCATTTTTTAAATGAATACCGTCCATATCCTGTCCAAGTATATAAAAAAAAAAACTAAAAAAAATACCCGTCTAACCCTGTTTTTAACTGCTGAATGTTATTTTCCTACATAAATCCAAACATTAAAGGCAGCTAAAGTGTGTTTCTAAAATGTTAAGAGGAATAGGGTTTTTGCCACTCCTTTTAAGTTTTTTAATATTAATTACTTACCAAATGTTTTGAATCAACATCAGCTCTTCTCATTCAGGAGACATAAGACAGTTTGAAAGTAATCACTAACTTGTATTAGGTCAACACACAAAATCACCACACAAAATTAATAATGTGAACTTAATCATTTGTTCTATTGTTTATTTTATTAAATTGTTCTGTAAAAAACAGTGGAAAGAGCTATTGTGACTCCTATGAAATTTAAATGTTCTTGAATAAAATGATTAAAAGGCTGTTTTTGTTTGATTTGGTTAAATATCACAGCAAATCATTATCAAACATTCTTCGTTAGTTGCCATGCCAGTTTGTGCACAAATCCACATGTTTTCTAGACCTGTCAATAGCCTATTGGGCAGGGACATCACCTGCTTCCTCAGTCTGTAGATGGGGGACCTCAAGCTGGTGTTACATGTGAGAAAAATGCATAGGATGAAAGTGGATGGATTCTATTCTCTTGGATTACAATATTGAGGCCTTTTCTCTATGCTGCCATAAAAATGCATTACCTACCAATTCCCCGTCTAGAGCATCTGCTACTGTCAGAAAAATGTCTTCTCTGCTATGTGGCGGTTCTGTGTTGTAATTTTTCTGCCACCGATCAATCCCTTTGTCCATAAATAATGCATGGCTGAGGGGTATACAGTCTTCTAGGGTATGATGCTACAAGCGTGGCACACCTGTATTTGGCGAGTTTCTCCCATTCTTCTCTGCAGACCCTCAAGCTCTAGCATGTTGGATGGGGAGCGGAGCGTTGCTGCACAGCTATTTTCAGGTCTCCAGAGATGTTCGATTGGGTTCATGCTGGGCCACTCGAGGACATTCAGAAACTTGTCCCGAAGCCACTCCTGTATTGTCTTGGCTGTGTGCTTAGGGTTGTTGCCCTGTTGGAAGGTGAAACTTCGCCCCAGTCGGTCCTGAGCGTTTTTTAAAAGGTTTTCATCAAGGATCTCTGTACTTTGCGCCGTTCATCTTTCCCTCGATCCTGACTTGTCTCCCAGTCCCTGCCGCTAAAAAACATACCCGCAGCGTGATGC
The DNA here is from genome assembly GCF_045791955.1 of Oncorhynchus clarkii lewisi. Lineage (NCBI taxonomy): Eukaryota > Metazoa > Chordata > Actinopteri > Salmoniformes > Salmonidae > Oncorhynchus > Oncorhynchus clarkii. The sequence continues at coordinate 32,298,279 of NC_092149.1, forward strand.
TGCCAACACCATGATTCACTGTAGGGATGATGCCAGGTTTTCTCCAGATGTGACATTTGGCATTCGGGCTAAAGAATTCAATCTTGGTTTCATCAGCCCAGATAATCTTGTTTCTCATAGTCTAAGAGTCCTTAAGGTGTCTTTTGGCAAACTCAAAGTGGGCTGTCATGTGCCTTCCGCCTGGCTACTACCATAAAGTCCAGAGTAGTGGAGTGCTTCAGAGATGGTTGTCCTGGAAGATTCTCCCATCGCCACAGAGGAACTCTGGAGATCTGTCAGAGTGACCATTGGATTCTTTGTCACCTCCCTGACCAAGGCCCTTCTCCCCTGATTGCTCAGTTTGGACGGCGGACATCTCTAGGAAGAGTTAGTGGTTCCAAACGTCTTCCATTTAAGAATGATGGAGGCCACTGTGTTCTTGGGTACCTCCAATGCTGCAGACATTTTTTGGTACCTTTCAGCAGATCTGTGCCTCGATACAATCCTGTCTCTGAGCTCTACGGACAATTCCTTTGACCTCATGGCTTGTTTTTTTTGCTCTGACATCCACTGTCATCTGTGGGACCTTAAATAGACAGGTGTGTGCCTTTCCAAATCATGTCCAATCAATTGAATTTACCACAGGTGGACTCCAATCAAGTTGTAGATTCATCTCAAGTATGATCAATGGAAAAGCGGATGCACCTGAGCTCAATTTTGAGTCTCATATTTAGGGGTTTGAATATTTATGTAAATAAGGTAATTATATTTGCTAAAATTTCTAAACTTGTTTTCGCTTTGTCATTATTGGGTATTGTGTTTTGGAATAAGGCTATAATGTAACAACATGTGGGAAAGGGGAAGGGGTGTGAATTCTTTCCGAATGCACCGTAGAATCTGACATGATTTCAATTTGACATGAGACCTCAGTGTGGTACCTTTTAGCCTCCAATAGAGGGCAGTGTCTGACCAGAATTACCTATCCTTACCTATCCACCAGATGGCTTTCTTATCGCCAGCACTTTAGAATTGACATAAGGAGAGACATGTTGGTGTTTTCAATTTACATGCATTGTACTTAGAGTTTATATATAGCCATTTTATGATGGCTAAAAAATACATCCAACCATTTGCCTACCAAACTTTGCAACATCAACATGGCTAGGCCCTAACACATTTTGGTAAATTAGAAGGATAGCCTCTCCACCCGAACGTGGGAATTAGGAAAAATAGTGAGGCAAGTGACTATATTTTCAACCAAATAGGAGAGTGTATGATGTGCCTCTCCCTACAGTGGGATGTTACACACAGACACAACACTCGCTCCACGAACCAGGGGGCCAATATGACTGGCAAATAGATGTAAACCTGTGAGTGTCGCTATCCAAAACACAAGCCTACACAGTACAGTATACAGTACAAATCCGAGTCAGCAGAGAAGCAAAACATAGAAACATGTGCCCTTGACGCTGCCTATACGAGAGGGGTTGGACCTAAATGTGGGATTGGCCTGTATGTCGTGTATCAAAATGAACAGATGAGGATTTCACACTCCACCATCATTCGGGTAGGAGATAGTGAATGTGCTGTCTACTATCGCGCAGGTCTCACACATTGGACGGGGTGCGCCTTTTTCAAATAGTGTAGGCCTAATGGAATTCCCTATAGTCAGGTTGCACTTAATGGACAAGAAACGGAAATGAACGAATGAAAACAACGTGAAAGCAGCCTTTCAACTGAAAAGAAACAGAGACACCGTAAATGTGTTATGAAACAACTGAACTACCGAGACACCGCAAGACACCACAAGGGATGGTTGTCCATCTCCACCCTGCAAACTCCATACATTCCGCTGAGTTCATGTGACTAGCATGAAGGGGGAGGGGATGGCAAATGTTAAGCTATACACATAGGCCTACTAGCAGTTATTTGAGGGTAACTACCCAAATGGGGACTAGCTGGGAAGAGGAGGGAGTGGGAAAGTTTCACACAAGGAGAACAAATTATGGAGAGGGTAAAGCAACCTAAACGGAAAGAGGAAGATGGGGGTTGCTGAGAGTTCTGCTATTTGTTCTAGGATAGTGTTGACAAGAGGAATAGATATGAACATTCAACATTTCTTTAGGCCTATTCAAGCAATTGTAGTTGTATTTAAGACAACGCAGAGTGCTTGGATACAGCCCTTAGCCGTGGTATATTGGCCATACACCACAAACCCCTGAGGTGCCATATTGCTATTATAAACTGGTTACATAATACACCGGTTAACGTAATTATAGCAGTAAAAATACATGTTTTGTCATACCCGTGGTATACCCTGGTGAAGACAGCTTGTCTGTCGAATCGATGGTTATTATATTATTGCATCTGAGTGTGCGGCTCTCCTTTTCTTTTTCATACCGTCTGGTATACCGTGGCTGTCAGCCAATCAGCACCCAGTTTATAATAATTTATAGCTTCTGTCTTCCATCACCATGGCATTAGACCAGGGGCCAAAAGTGTGACACCAATCAGGCTCCCGAGAACTGGAGTTGCCCATCCCTGCCTTAGACTAGAGTTCAACTACGTACAACTAGCCTACACAGCAGAGCGTTAAACTAACCATTTGTGTGCTAAATGTCTGTCGGTTGCGCGTTGGCCTAATAACCTATTTTCAGTCAACGAAAGCAATACGATACTTTCATGTATAGGACAAAGTTATTAATGACCAATAAAGAAACATTCTTTCTCCGACTAGAAATACGTGTAATCGATCACACTAGGCGATCATATTATATTCAGACGGGTCTGTGCGACTTTTACGCACACTTAAATGTCTTGCGCGCTCATGTCTCAGATTGCCCCACCCACCTATAGGCTGGCGTGGTTTCCTATATAGCTTGATACGTGAACATCGTGTGCTTGTACTCCCTCAATAGTTTGGGCACGTTTCAACCAGCTCAATCCGAGCAGTTGCAGGTCAGTTCAAACTACAGGATTTTAAATGAAACTTTTGCGCGACAATTAGTTTTTTGTTAAATATATTTTAAATATGTCCACAAATGATTTCCAATAGTTTGTAATTGGTTCACTCCACGATTAATTAGCTAACAATGGAAATGAGCACGTACTGGAGGTGTAGAACACTTGTTGAATTGTGTTATATTACATTTGGAGGGAAAGAGAACAGATTGTTTACGCCCCAATATGACTTGGTTGGGTAACAATATGGATGGAGCCGCTAGGAAAAGTTTTTATTTTTACTTTATACATTTTTATTAACCGATTTTTAAGTAATTCGAACGTATAACCGCTCAATTGGATAGATATTCTTGATAAGTTAATCGATTGTTAAATAAATACTTTTACTTATCATTTGGAATTAATAGGTGTGGGTTTTAAATTGGGAATGGAAACACTTAGGCTGCTTAGACAGGCAGCCCAATATCACAATTCTTTCCACACAATTGATCTTTTGACCAATCAGATCAGCTCTAAAAATATCTAATGTGATTGGTCAAAAGACTAATTTAGTGGGGGGAAAAAACGTATCAACTTTGAGAGCAATTGCCCTGTAGCACTGCTTATCTAAAAGTATTCATTGTATTTTTATTATTTTCATTTTGTTGGATGTCTGCTCAAATGGAACGCATCTTGATTCAACAGCTTATGAAATATGGTGTAACTTTTTATGAGAAACTCCTGGATCTGTGCACTGGATTTATTAGGTAATGTTTTGATGGGAATTGATGCATTGCATTTCATGAGATTATTTAACTCTTGTGTAAAATATCTTCAGAAAACATGGGACATGAGACGTATGTGGCAGGGTCTACAGGAAATCATGGACTACAAGAAGAAAACCAGCCACGTCACGGACACCGACATTACGCTTCCAGACAAACTAAACACCTTCTTTGCCTGCTTTGAGGATAAAATAGTTCCACCGTCGTGGCCTGCTAACAAGAGCTGCATCCCTCTCCTTCTCCGGGGCCGGCATGAGTAAAACGTCCTCGGAGCACGCGCAGACCAGCTGGCTGGTGTGTTTATGGACATATTCAATCGCTCCCTATCCCAGTCTGCTTCAAGATAGATACCATTGTTCCTGTACCCAAGAAGGCAAAGATAACTGAACTAAATGACTACCGCCCCGTAGCACTCACTTCTGTCATCATGAAGTGCTTTGATAGACTAGTCAAGGATCATATCACCTCCACCTTACCGGCCACCCTAGACCCACTTCAGTTTGCATACCACCCTAACAGGTCCGCAGACGATGCATTCGCCTGCACACTGCCCTATCCCATCTGGACAAGAGGAATACCTATGTAAGAATGCTGTTCATTGACTACAGCTCAGCATTCAACACCATAGTACCCTCCAAGCTCATCATCAAGCTGGAGGCCCTGGGCCTCAACCCCGCCCTGTGTAATTGGGTCCTGGACTTTCTGACCGGCCACCCCCAGGTGGTGGTGAAGGTAGGAAACAACATCTCCACCTCGCTGACCCTCAACACTGGGGCCCCACAAGGGTGTGTGCTCAGACCCCCCCCCCCCACACACACCTGTACTCCCTGTTCACCCACAACTGTGTGGCCATGCACGCCTCCAACTCAATCATCAAGTTTGCAGATGACACAACAATAGTGGGCTTGATTACCAACAACAGCGAGACAGTCTACAGGGAGGAGGTGAGGGCACTTGGAGTGTGGTGTCAGGAAAACAACCTCTCCTTTATTTTGTTGACGCTGAGTGAGATGATCGTGGACTTCAGGAAACAGCAGAGGGAGCGCCTCTTCAACCACAGGAGGCTGAAGAAATTTGGCTTGTCACCCAAAACTCTGACTAACTTTTACAGATCCACAATCGAGAGCATCCTGTCGGGCTGTATCACAACCTGGTACAGCAACTGCTCTGCCCTCAACTGCAAGGCCCTCCAGAGGGTGGTGCGGTCTGCACAACGCATCACCGGGAGCAAACTACCTGTCCTCCATGATACCTATAGCACTGATGTCACAGGAAGGCCAAAAAGATAATCAAAGACAACCACCTGAGCTACTGCCTGTTCACCCCGTTACCATCCAGAAAGTGAGGTCAGTACAGGTACATCAAAGCTGGGACTGAGAGATCAAAGCTGTTTTTTGATCTCAAGGCCATCAGACTGCTAAATAGCAATCACTAACTCAGAGAGGCTGCTGGCTAAATGGAGACCCAATCACTGGCCACTTTAACAAATGGATCACTAGTCACTTTATACAATGCCACTTGAATAATGTTAACATATCTTACATTACTCATCTCATATGTATATACTGTATTTTATACCATCTATTGCACCTAGTCTATGCCGCACGGCCATCACCCATCCATATATTTATATGTACATATTCTCATTCACCCCCTTTTTTGTGTGTGTGTGTGTGTTAGGTAGTTGTTGGGGATTTTTTAGATTACTTGTTAGATATTACTGTGCTGTCTGAACTAGAAGCACAAGAATTTCGCTACACTTGCATTAACATCTGCTAACCATGTGTATGTGACCAATACATTTTTATTTTATTTGGTAAATCAAAAAGGTTTTACTACAATTTGTTAGTTTAACTGAGAAAGGTACTACTATATGTGTAAATACTGTAACTGTAATGGTAGTTGTTCACACATGCAAGAGGCAGGTGGCAGCAGTGATCCTTCATTCCAGGTTTGAGGTGGTGGTATAGGGGCTTTGACTGGGAAAAGCTAGGAGAACAATGAGGTCATTTAAAATGGCAATGGCATGTCTGGAGGGGAGGGGTCATATAGGGGGATGAGGGGTGGCATGGTATGTGAAATTCTGTAACACCGTTTCCGGTTAATTACATGCCAGGGATTGGCATAACTTAACGCGCGGGTGTTTGTCATTTGGAATTTGCTGTTTGGTTGTTTTTAAAAAGCACAAAAGGCCTATATGTTCACCTCTCACCAAGTACTAGCTATGTTGGTTTGGCTCTTGTTTAGAATGCCTCTAGGCCTATATGCATGGACTGTATGCATTAACTATACAATCTAGTTATGAATAAGTTTGACCTTTTTTCCGGACTAACCTGATAGCTAACCTTTCACATGTTCACTTCTGGTGCTGTATCTCCGATCAGACTACACGTCCCCCATCCACCCCTCCCACACGAGTCAAGAGTGCATAATATGGTGATAATGTATTGATATGTGAGATTCCTAGAAGCATCAAGCATTATGTAATCTTTACATTCATTCATTAAGCAACGTAATCAATGTCTCAGTACCAATTGATGATTGTCATCACCCCCCCCCCCAAGCCACACTGCAAAGATGTGACGGAAATGGTGGCCCTCCTATTTCCAAGAAAATCTCTCACCCCCCCTTTCATTTTGAGCCTGGGACTCCTTCACACACAGCTGATGGCTTGCCTGTGAATCACGACAATCACAGACATAGGGGGCTTGGCTGGGGAGATTGTGGTGATGTTTTCCCCTCTTGATGAAAGATTCAATTAATCTGACCATATGCAAGCCCCTTGACCAGGTCTGATTTCCACCCTACGCCACAGAAACAAAGAAGCCAGTCAATGCGAGCATGCTCTACGTCTACACGTCGGCATGGCTTATCGCTACTCCTCTTGCTGCTCGAATGAGGAAATATGGAAACGGTAGTGCACACACTATGGTCATAATGAGGAAATATGGAAACAGTAGTGCACACACTATGGTCATAATGAGGAAATATGGAAACGGTAGTGCACACACTATGGTCATAATGAGGAAATATGGAAACGGTAGTGCACACACTATGGTCATAATGAGGAAATATGGAAACGGTAGTGCACACACTACAGTCATCATGAATAAATATGGAAACGGTAGTGCACACACTACAGTCATCATGAATAAATATGGAAACGGTAGTGCACACACTACGGTCATAATGAGGAAATATGGAAACGGTAGTGCACACACTACGGTCATAATGAGGAAATATGGAAACGGTAGTGCACACACTAGGGTCATGTGACGTGGAGTGTAGGTCTTTAAGCCCGGTAAGCGCTGGGGAGAATGGAGATCACACAACTTTTAAGTCGATCAGCTTTATGATGTGCTGTAATGCTGATGCGGAGTCATTGCTATCAGATCGGTGGCTCTGAGGAGAGATTGAAGCTCTGACAGTAGCACAGTCTCAGCTGCTGATGCCTCCAGCTCTCACCATTTATCAGCCCACATCCCTCAGTGGAGAAACCCCCGAGTTGTTTTAGATGGGAACAGTAGGGGGATTGAGGATGCAGGAAGATGGGAGGGAGGAAGGAGCTTTGGAAGGCTGTCATTGGCTGTGAGTTTGGGGGCTTGCTGTATGTGCTCATGAGACTGGTGCAGCAGAAACATGAAGCTAATGACAGTTTTAATGCTCCTGTGTCTGAGAGAGAGATTTGAATACTGCAAAAATATCCTCTGTTTACAATGTAAAACACCAAATAATGCATGCAAAGCAGAATTAGGCTGCTATTTATCAAAATTCAGAAAAGAGATGTTAAATTCCACAACCACCTTAAAGGAAGTGATTCCCAAACCTTCCATAACAAAGATCACCTACAGAGAGATGAACCTGGAGAAGAGTCCCTTAAGCAAGCTGGTCCTGTGGCTCTGTTCACTAACACAAACTGAGCCCCAGGACAGCAACACAATTGAACCCAATCAAATCATGAGAAAATATAATTACCTGACACATTGCTCAATTTGTCGTCAATTCTTTCCACACTAGAATGTTATTTGGCCCTAAACAGAGAGTACACAGTGGCAGAATACCTGACCACTTGTGACTGACCCAAACTTAAGGAAAGCTTTGACTATGTACAGACTAAGTGAGCATAGCCTTGCTATTGAGAGAGGCCGCCGTAGGCAGACCTGGCTCTCCAGAGAAGACAGACCATGTACACTGCCCACAAAATGAGGTGGAAACTGAGCTGCACTTCCTAACCTCCTGCCAAATGTATGACCATCTTAGAGACACATGTTTCCTTCAGATTACACAGATCAACAAAGATTTAAAAAACAAAACCCAATTTTGATAAACTCCCATATCTACTGGGTGGAATACCACAGTGTGACATCACAGCAGCAATATTTGTGACCTGTTGCCATAAGAAAAGGGCAACCAGTGAAGAACAAACACCATTGTAAATACAACCCATATTTGTTTATTTTACCTTTTGTACTTCAACCATTTGCACATCGTTACAACACTGTATATAGATATTTGAAATGTATTTTACTCTTTTGGAACTTCTGAGTAATGTTTAATGTCAATTTGTATTGTTTATTTCACTTTTTTTTTTTTATCTACTTCACTTGCTTTGGCAATGTGAACGTATGTTTCCCATGCCAATAAAGCTCTTAAATTGAATTGAGAGAGAGATTAGATATTTTTGGAGGGCTGCTGCTGCTCTCGCTCGCTCGCTCTCTCGCTCTCTCTCTCCCCATCCCATCTCTTTTGTGTTTTTCCATAGCCTCTCTGTCCCTCTCTTCCTGGTCTGACAGTGGCTCTTGGGCAGGCATTTTATAGCTTGATCTGAAAGCTATGTTCCCATGTCATTTGAGAGGATGTATTGACAAGGGTGGATGTTTCTTTCACTGTACTAATATTTTTAATAGATTTAGCCTATATCCGAACCTCGACATCCAAAACGTTCCAGAGCTACAATTCCCCAAATTGGTTTACCAGACAAGTGTCCCTGATTTTGTCAATTTAAATTACATTGGATAAATTGATATCAGTATGTTCTTTATTAGCTTTGAGGATGTTGACCGAGAACCTGTTCAAAGCCAAAGATTGACTTAATTTAATCTCCTCATCGGATTATTTGAAAGGAGACCCAACAATCAGATTACTTTATTTTAAGGTTGTTTATCGGACCCCTGCTTTGCTGACAGATTTAAAAGAAAGCTTTGGATTGGTCTACTGTGTGATCTTGGCCACAAGGTGATTGGCCATGAATCTCTGTAGTAACAAATTTTTTGATAGTTTAGTAGTGAAGGAACCCTTCAAAGATATAGAACACATCAAATAGCATTGCCCAAAGGGACATTGATCTAGCATGGCATGATGATGGGATACTACTACAAGGCTGTGAGGTCATTGTCCATTAACAGTATGGATGTCAAGCAATGCCATAATTTACTTTCTCACATATCATTCCTGAGGGCAGGTCTACGTTGTTACATAATCCAATGCGTTGACACGCATGTTCCCTTAGACGTGTGCCTTTTAAGCTTATGAACTCTTTATTTGTATTTTTTTCTCTCTTTCCACTTTGTTGGCTGGATGAGCAAATACCATCTGACAGGTCGCAAAGAGTTTTTACACTATGGGGAGGTGGGTTGGGCTTATGTGTGTTAGAGCGCAAGCCACAGAGATTGATGCATTTCGACAGCTGTGTGTGTGTGTGTGTGTGTGTGTGTGTGTGTTGGGCAAGTCTGCAGATCTGGTTGGGTGAGACCGGGCTATATAAAAGGGCGGAGCACAAAGCTGAAGCTTTCTCAGTAGTTCTCCCGTCACACTGTTGGGTACCCAAACTACCAGGTGCTCTTTGGTTGGCTGGGCGCTAGATGGTTGGAGGTTAGACTGGCCAGTTGGAGTAGCAGCCACAGGATCTTTACCACCACAGAGCCTGTGGAAGGTGTGGAGGATCCAACTTTTTTTTTTACGACTGCATTCCGGACCACCTTTTTCCCTGGAGCAAGTCGGAAACCCTGAATTTCAAGTCATTTTTTTGCCGCATTCCTCCTTTTTGCCTGAACAAAAGGGTGTAATCGCAACCAGGTTGGCATATGAATCCCTCACGTTTCTACCTTCCCTGCACACTGCCAGCTTTTCCCCTTGCCTCCCCAGTGAAATGGTTGTTATTGATGCGGTGAACTTGGTGAACTTCGACATAAGACCCATGTTATTGGTCATGGAGAGATGCATTTAGATGGTGTCATAATGAGTTAGTTAGGATCTCTTTAGTGCCCCCCACCACCACACACAGCTGGTCCTGTTTACTTGACTTGTGAGTTGGAGCACTATCGCTCAGTTTTCCGCATCTCGCAGGAATGTACTTCAAAGCAAGCCACTCAAGCAGCTGGAAGTAAAGAAAAAATACAATTGAACTTTTTTTTTAAGGATAGAACTGGGCTCTTTCCAATTATGGTTGTTACTTTTGAATAAGATCTGGAATATTGTCCCGAATTTAGTGTTGAGGGAATTCCTTAAATTGGCATGATAACAATCAAGATGATCACTCATTACATGTGATATCTTCAGAGGCTGAATGAATGTAACGTTTTTCGACTCGAGTCTAAGTTTACGGCTTCATGAATAGCAGCATTGTTTCCCTCGTCAGATCTAGTTCAGGCATGCCGATTGGAGATTATTATGAAACATTTTTTAAAGGTTCTGAGAAATGGTGTCAGGTCCAAAACCAGACCAGATGTTAGTTTTGACAATGGCACTCTTTTCTGGATGGGTTTGTCTGCAACTAGACTAGACTGCACTGGACATGACCGGATCAGGGAGACTGGGTTTGTTCATAGTCCTCGCCTCAGGCAAGAACTGTTCCCTTCCTCAAAGCCGTTCAGATGGTTTGAGTTTATTTGCAAACATAGAAAACTGCCTCGTTTCTCATAATGCCAGTCTGACACCGGTATCAAACTTGAAGATAGGCTTTGGTTTAATTTGTAAGCACACTTTTGTCTTCCTCAGTGTTCAACAAAGTTTAGTTTGATGCTATTGTCTTCTACTTGGATGGTTCTAAAAACATATATATTTGTTTTAATTGAGGCATCCGTATGCCTCTACACATGGGATGAATTATGGTTTCCTATTGGCTTAGTGGGCCAATGGAGTGACTCCATTATCTCTTTCTCTTCAGGTCTCCAGACCAGAGCTGCATCAACACACCTCGCAAAGAAACCAACCCCAGACCCACTACAGACATGATCATCAGACTGGGCAGGCTGACCCCTGGATACTTCCGCCTCCTACAGGTTTGTAAACTATTGACGGCCTTTCATTGGGGTTTTGTGCCTAATACTGTATGAATTCATGCGGAAGGAAATATATTGACATTTCTCTACTTATTGATATGACTTGTTACAGTGAGTCAGCACTGAATCATGTAAAGATGCAGTCCATGTGGAATCGTCAACACTTGAAAAAAAAAAAATGAAAAAAAAAGTAATTCAAGTTCAGAAAAACAGTATTGTGTTCTAGAGTCGCAGATGCATTAGAAATTAGTCATATGGGCAGCATATCCGCTCCCACCCAGTCAATGAAATTCCTATTCTCCTTGCCACAGTTTGGTATTTGCTGATCTTTACGCTTGAATAACAATGGCCATGACCAATTTTTTTTTTTTTTGTGTGTGTTTTTTGTTGAATTAGAGTCCTTGTTGACTTAAGAAATGTCAGCTAAGATGTATCTCTTATGAGGGAGTTATGATTCACTCGACTTGGAATGTAAGAGCACCGTGACAAGGTTTAACTTCCCCCTTGGCTCAGATGTGGATGTAAGCAAAATGAAAAATGGACCACGTCAGAGTATTTGAGCGTTACTCCAAGGCCATGGTTTCTCTCCTCACATCCAGTAGCTAAAAGCTAATGAAAACGGCCTCTAATCCTCTTAAAATTAAGTAGTGTTTCCCCCGTGTTTCCCCCACAGTTTTACTGTGGACTCTAAACGGTGCAAGTGACCAGTTGTTAAAACGGCATGACCAACACTAACTTGTCAGTCCATGTTGAATTCAGCCAGGCGGGAATCTGGGACTGGTGTATAATAGTAGCCACTTTCCCCAGGACCAGTCTGTCGCACAATCTGCTTTCATCAACAAAGCCACTGATATGATTAGTATTGACGCTAATGCTAGTGATATTATTTCCTCCCTCTTTCTTTTGTTCCTCCGCCGCCGCAATAATCCTTTACGGTCATGAATGTGATGCATGTAATCATTTGTGGAAATTATTTTCTCTGATATTTCAACTAATTGGAAAACAAATACCCCAAATACAGACTTTAGGAGAAAGTGACTCGTTGTTACATAAAATTACACATGTTGCTGTGATAATTGCTTTGTGGTAGGAGGAATTGAATATGTGTGATGGTAGTGAGGATTCTCTGCATTCTGGTTTGAATTTATGGTTCATGATGGTTATTATGCTTTCAGATACAGTAAGTTGAAGTCGGAAGTTTACATACACTTAGGTTGGAGACATTAAAACTCGTTTTAATGACAGATTACTTCACCTATAATTCACTGTATCACATTTCCAGTGGGTCAGAAGTTTACATGCACTAAGTTGACTGTGCCTTTTAAACAGCTTGGAAAATTCCAGAAAATCATGTTATGGCTTTAGAAGCTTCTGATTGACTCAAATTATGTCAATTAGCCTATTGGAGGTGTACCTGTGGATGTATTTCAAGGCCTACCTTTAAACTCAGTGCCTCTTTGCTTGACATCATGGGAAAATCAAAATAAATCAGCCAAGACCTAAGAAAAACAATCGTAGACCTCCACAAGTCTGGTTCATCCTTGGGAGCAGTTTCCAAACACCTGAAGGTAGCATGTTCATCTGTACAAACAATAGTACGCAAGTATAAACACCATGGGACCACGCAGCCGTCATACCGCTCAGGAAGGAGACTCGTTCTGTCTCCTAGAGATGAACGTACTTTGGTGTGAAAAGTGCAAGTCAATCCCAGAACAACAGCAAAGCACCTTGTGAAGATGCTGGAGGAAACGGGTACAAAAGTATCTATATCCACAGTAAAACGAGTCCTATATCGACATAACCTGAAAGGCCACTCAGCAAGGAAGAAGCCACTGCTCCAAAACCGCCAAAAAAAGCCAGACTATGTTTTGCAACTGCACATGGGGACAAAGATTGTACTGATCTGATGCAACAAAAATACACTGCTCAAAAAAATAAAGGGAACACTTAAACAACACAATGTAACTCCAAGTCAATCACACTTCTGTGAAATCAAACTGTCCACTTAGGAACCAACACTGATTGACAATAAATTTCACATGCTGTTGTGCAAATGGAATAGACAACAGGTGGAAATTATAGGCAATTAGCAAGACACCCCCAATAAAGGAGTGGTTCTGCAGGTGGTGACCACAGACCACTTCTCAGTTCCTATGCTTCCTGGCTGATGTTTTGGTCACTTTTGAATGCTGACGGTGCTTTCACTCTAGTGGTAGCATGAGACGGAGTCTACAACCCACACAAGTGGCTCAGGTAGTGCAGCTCATCCAGGATGGCACATCAATGCGAGCTGTGGCAAGAAGGTTTGCTGTGTCTGTCAGCGTAGTGTCCAGAGCATGGGGGCGCTACCAGGAGGCAGGCCAGTACATCAGGAGATGTGGAGGAGGCCGTAGGAGGGCAACAACCCAGCAGCAGGACCGCTACCTCCGCCTTTGTGCAAGGGGGAGCACTGCCAGAGCCCTGCAAAATGACCTCCAGCAGGCCACAAATGTGCATGTGTCTGCTCAAACGGTCAGAACAGACTCCATGAGGGTGGTATGAGGGCCCGATGTCCACTGGTGGGGGTTGTGCTTACAGCCCAACACCGTGCAGGACGTTTGGCATTTGCCAGAGAACACAAAGATTGGCAAATTCGCCACTGGCGCCCTGTGCTCTTCACAGATGAAAGCAGGTTCACACTGAGCACCAGTGACAGACGTGACAAAGTCTGGAGACGCCGTGGAGAACGTTTTGCTGCCTGCAACATCCTCCAGCATGAACGGTTTGGCGGTGGGTCAGTCATGGTGTGGGGTGGCATTTCGTTGGGGGGGCCGCACAGCCCTCCATGTGCTCGCCAGAGGTAGCCTGACTGCCATTAGGTACCGATATGAGATCCTCAGACCCCTTGTGAGACCATATGCTGGTGCAGTTGACCCTGGGTTCCTCCTGGGCCAACTGGAGGAAGACAATGCTAGACCTCATGTGGCTGGAGTGTTTCAGCAGTTCCTGCAAGAGGAAGGCATTGATGCTATGGACTGGCCCGCCTGTTCTCCAGACCTGAATCCAATTGAGCACATTTGGGACATCATGTCTCACTCCATCCACCAACGCCACGTTGCACCACAGACTGTCCAAGAGTTGGCGGATGCTTTAGTCCAGGTCTGGGAGGAGATCCCTCAGGAGACCATCCGCCACCTCATCAGGAGCATGCCCAGGCGTTGTAGGGAGGTCATACAGGCACGTGGAGGCCACACACACTACTGAGCCTCATTTTGACTTGTTTTAAGGACATTACATCAAAGTTGGATCAGCCTGTAGTGTGGTTTTCCACTTTAATTTTGAGTGTGACTCCAAATCCAGACCTCCATGGGTTGATACATTTGATTTCCATTGATAATTTTTGTGTGATTTTGTTGTCAGCACATTCAACTATGTAAAGAAAAGTATTTAATAAGAATATTTCATTCATTCAGATCTAGGATGTGTTATTTTAGTGTTCCCTTTATTTTTTTGAGCAGTGTATATAACTGTTTGGTCATAATGTCCATGCATATGTTTGGAGGAAAAAGGGTGAGGCTTGCAAGCTGAAGAACACCATCCCAACTGTGAAGCACGAGGGTGGCAGCGTCATGTTGTGGTGCTGCTTTGTTGCAGGAGGGACTGGTGCACTTCACAAAATAGATGGCATCATGAGGAAGAAAAAGTATGTGGATTTATTGAAGAAACATCTCAAAACCCCAGTCAAGAAGTTAAAGCTTGGTTGCAAATGGGTCTTCCAAATGGACAATGACCCCAAGCATACTTCCAAAGTTGTGGCAAAATGGATTAAGGGCATCAAAGTCAAGGTATTGGAGTGGCCATCACAAAGCGCTGACCTCAATCCTATAGAAAATGTGTGGGCAGAACTGAAAAAGTGTGTGCGAGCAAGGAGGCCTTCAAACCTGACTCAGTTGCACCAGCTCTGTCAGGAGAAATTCACCCAACTTATTGTGGGAAGCTTGTAGAAGGCTACCCAAAACATTTGACCCAAGTTAAACAATTTAAAGGCAATGCTACCAAATACTAATTGAGTGTATGTCAACTTCTGACACAATGGGAATGTGATGAGAGAAATAAAAGCTGAAATAAATCATTCTCTCTACTATTATTCTGACATTTCACATTAAAATAAAGTGGTGATCCTAACTAACCTAAAACAGGGAATTATTACTAGGATTAAATGTCAGGAATTGTGAAAAACTGAGTTTAAATGTATTTGGCTAAGGTGTATGTAAACTTCCGACTTCAACTGTACATCTGGTTAGTAAATCAAGATTCTCTATTTTATTTTTTAAATGTATTGTACCTTGTTCTTATTACCTAGTTAAATAAAAAGTTATTATTTACAATGACTGCCTAGGAACAGTGGGTTAACTGCCTTGTTCAGGGGCAGAATGACAGATTTTTAAATTGTCATCTCGGGGATTCGATCTAGCAACCTTTCGGTTACTGGCCCAACACTCTAACCACTAAGCTACCTGCCGCCCAGGTAGCGGGATTGCCTATGTCCACCTGAATGCAAGATGTCTCTAAAATCCTAATTTGAAAGGAAAGGGAGAAACCTAGTCAGTTGTAGAACAAAATGCATTCCACTGAAATGTGTCTTCCGCATTTAACTCATCTCCTCTGAGCCCCAGACCTCTCCAATAACACTTCCATATATACACTATAGATACAAAAGTATGCAGACACCCCTTCAAATTAATGGATTTGACTTTTTCAAGCACACCCGTTCCTGACAGGTGTATAAAATCAAGCACACAGCCATGTAATCTCCATAGACAAACACTAGAATGGACTTACTGGAGAGCTCGGTAACGTTCAACGTGGCACCATCATAGGATGCCACCTTTACAACAAGTCAGTTCGGCAAATTTCTGCCCTACTAGAGCTGCCCCAGTTAACTGTAAGTACTGTTATTGTGAAGTGGAAATGTCTGGGAGCAACAACGGCTCAGCCACAAAGTGGTAGGCCACACAAGCTCACAAAACGTGACCGCCAAGTGCTGAAGCGCGCCTGTCATCGGTTGCAACACTCACCACGAGTTCCAAACGGCCCCTGGAAGCAACATCAGCACAATAGCTGTTGGTCAGGAGCTGCATGAAGTGGGTTTCCATGGCCGAGCAGCTGCACACAAGCCTAAGGTCACCATGCGCAATGCCAAGTGTTGGCTGGAGTGGTGTAAAGCAGTGGAAACGCTTTCTCTGGAGTGATGAATCATGCTTCACCATCTGGCAGATGCCAGGATGCATAGCGCACGAACGCATAATGCCAACTGTAAAGTGTTGAGGAGGAATAATGTCCTGGGACTATTTTTTCATGGTTCGGGCTAGGCCCCTTGGTTCCAGTGAAGAGAAATCTTAATGCTACAGCATACGATGACATTCTAGAATAGATGATTCTTTGTGGCAACAGTTTGGGGAAGGCCCTTTCCTGTTCCAGCTTGATAATGCCCCCGTGCACAAAATGAGGTCCATACAGAGATGGTTTGTCGAGATCGGTGTTGAATAACTTGGCTGGCCTGACCTCAACCCCATAAAACACCTTTAGTATGAATTGGAACGCCGACTGCAAGCCAGGCCTAATCGCCCAACATCAGTTATGCCCTTGTGATTGAATGGAAGCAAGTCCCCGCAGCAATGCTCCAACATCTAGAGGAAAGCCTTCCCAGAAGTGTGAATGCTGTTAACGCAGCAAAGAGGGGGACCAACTCCATATTAATGCCCATGATTTTGGAGTGAGCTGTTCGATGAGCAGGTGTCCACATACTTTTGGTCATGTAGTTGTAATCTTGCAGGTGTATCCAGAGGCCTTTTCCACTAAAGATATGGCAGTGCTCTCTAAACGCCTGAGCTTAAAATGGAGTCTTATCTTATTTGCTTTGAGGCCCTCCAGGGATAATGGAGGGCAAAGAAGGGGGCTGTATTGTACGGAGTCCACATACCCTCCCGGTGTTCAGGGACCTTCTGCATCTGCCCTTTGGTATAGCATGCAAAGAGCCTGGAACAGACCAGTCTTGTGTACCAAGAACATTGTGCCCCCTTCTTGCTAAAATATTTCCTTGCCCTCTCTAAATGTTTAATAACTGTTCTAACCACAAGCCTGGGCACCGTGGATATGTGGAACACTGGTGTTGTTGGGGAAGTTGGGTTTTAGGTATCGTTTTTGAAAGGAAGAAGCTTTATTGCATGTTTTTTTTTTTCTGTACATTTTCATGTTTCGTCACATTCAATGATCTTTTTATAGAATCTTTGACTTAAATGTTGCCTAAGGCATTGGTTTTGTTTTTCCAGATTTGGTTCAGATATGTTTTACGACCCATATGTTGATAACTCAACTTTTTCCTTTTGTGTGTTCTCTCTACAGAGACAGGTGGCGGGTGAGGTGCAGACCCAGCCACAGGACCGCGCGGTCAACCAGATAGCCATGATGCTGGCCATCATGGGCCTGAGCCTGTCCTACTACAGTGCCAAACGGATGACTGAGAAGGTCCATAGGCTCCAGAAGAGAAGAGATCCCCATACGCCCTGAAGAGACCCCCCCCCCCCCCCCCCCCCCCCCCCCCCATGGAGATGAACAACACCTTTTCACAACCAATCAGTCGTAGTCAGGGTACAGGGTTCAGACACTGGAGTTTTACTGGGATCACTCTCACTGCGAGGAGAATTCGGGGGCTGCTGCTGTTAAGGGTATCTTCATTTTTCACCCCAATGGATGTTGGAGGACCTTGTGGGTCGATTCTTTTGGGGGGGGGGGTGTTGTATGTCGGAAAGGCCCATGGTGGGGTTTGTGTGGTCCTGATAAAGTTTGGGGGGTAAAAAGTACAACCAGCTGTCTATGGTCAGGCTGGGCCCCTGCTTCAGTCGTTGCCAGGGTACATGCGTGCAGGATGCCGTCAATACTGTTCTGAGCTAAAAAGGGATAGAGAAATGCTTAACTGAATATTCTAATGTACTGTGAATCTTGCCAGTGAATCTTGCCAACTATATGACAAGTTTGTCTAAAATAACTGAACAGTAATTATTTTTTAATTAAGGGAAGGCTATCTGCACTTGAGATGTATCTAGTAATGACTGAAGGCGGGCCCGTAGTGTGGTTGAAAGTGGGAAGAAAGGAACCCTCTTAGGTTTTTTGTAATTCCTTATTGTTAAAAAAAATAAAAGTGAGCCATGTGAACTAGATGTTGAGGAGTCTCAAACTGGTAAATAATTCCACACATGTTCAATATCTGTTAATGTCAGACACACACAACCGTACATTACTGGTGAAATTAAGTATTTTAACGTTTTGGGAACTTGCTTATCCAAATATATGAAAGAAAGGCACTTAAATCACAACTTTGTTTTTCACAATGTTTCTAGATTTAAAGTCTTGATAAAAATGTGTGGCTTTCTTTAAAGAACTCGATCTGCAATAGCTACTAGGTGTTACCACAAATATTCTAACTTTAGTAAACGTTGCATGGGTGTGCAGCTTTTAATCTCTTCGTTAAGACTGTCACATTCAGTTTTTCTAAAGGATGATAACCATGAATGTATATTTCTGTGATATTTTTATAGAAAAGCTGTGACTTGAATAAAGCTGTGACTTGAATAATAAGAACTGTGGCAGTTTAGTAATGATTTTAAGGTGTTTGGGAATTTTGGAAAAACTGATGTGAACAAGCATTTTATCACTATTTAGTTTAGGGGAACTTCTTTAATCTAATTTTTTCTGTGAAAAGATGATCTTGCCCCACCATTTCAGCTCAATAGCAGCTTGGTTGGATTTGGCATATTAGACTCTGTTGCAGCACCACTTCCTGTATCGCATGGTGTCTGGTGTCCGCAGGAGCGTGCCGTCTGCACGCAACAGGAAGTGTTCAGGGCTCCAGACAGCCGTTGTCTTCATCATAACTGGGGCATCTGTGTCTGTAGTCTGTACCAGTTTGCCATCAAATTCGTTGCCCCTCCTGCACCAATTTAACAGTGGTGGCAAAATCACAGGGCAATGTTTTAATCTATACCGAACAAAAATATAAACGCAATAATTTCAATGATCTTACTGAGTTACAGTTCATATAAGGAAATTGATTTATTGAATTTTCTTTGCCCCTAATCTATGGATTTCACATGACTGGGCAGGGGTGCAGCCATGGGTGGGCCTGGGAGAGCATAGGCCAACCCACTTGGGATACTGGCTCACCCACTGGCAGCCAGGCCCAGCCAATCAGAATTATTCTTTCAGCACAAAGGGCTTTAATGCATACAGAAATACTCCTCAGTTTCATCAGCTGTCTGAGTGGCTGGTCTCAGACGGTCCCGCAGGTGAAGAAGCCAGATGTGGGGGTCCTGGGCTGGCGTTGTTACACTTGGTCTGCGGTTGTGAGGTCGGTTGGATGTACTGCTAATTCTCTAAAATGACGTTGGAGGAGGTTTATAGTAGAGAAATGAACATTCATTTATCTCTGGTGGACATTCTTGCAGTCAGCATGCCAATTGCACACTCCCTCAACTTGAGACATCTGTGGTGTTGTGTGACAAAACTACACATTTTAGAGTGGCCTTTTATTGTCTCCAGCACAAGCTGCACCTGCGTAATGATCATGTTGTTTAATCAACTTCTTGATATGCCACACCTGTCAGGTGGATGGATTATCTTTGCAAAGGAAAAATGCTCCCTAACAGGGATGTAACAAATTTGTCCCCAAAATGTGAGGTAAATACACTTTCTGTGCATTTGGAAAATTTCTGGGATATTTTATTTCAGCTCATGAAACATGGGACCAACACTTTACATGCTGTGTTTATATTTTTGTTCAGTATGTTTTGCTTTTACTGTCAGACAGTTTGTTAATAGAGAAAAGCAGTAAAATCTGAATTGTTACTATATGTTCTCCAATGGCACTCATTTTAGAATGTGTGCAGATTATACATCCCGAGGGTTGGAGGGTGACTCATGCACCGGTTTAACATCAGCCATTCTGAGGCCCCTCCTTGTCTGTTCCATGTTATCTCTACAGAATGTTCTCTTCTATATCTGGGTAGACTGTATAGAAGCTATGCATCTGAGGTACTTATAGCATGACCATGTTCGGGAGGGTGAGAGGGTAGTGGTGACTGATGAGGACTTCAGACAGGAGGGACGGGGGTTGAAAGCTGTTTGTGTACGGTTTGTTGATTCACCAGTCCAGTTCTTTATACAGGTTATTTTGAAGAATGCTGAAGTCTTGTCAGTACTAAATAAGAAAACAGTTGGAATGGCACACTCGTGAGTTGGTACAAATGGATCTAAGGAATAGTTCATTTCCTCATTGTCCTCCTTTAAAGTTTAGGAAGATGAGTATAAAGGAGATAGATATTGAGCTCTTAAAAAATGTGGAAGATGTAAGAATGTTTTAATGATCGAAGGATCATTGCTTGCTCTTAAGTGATGTTTGTCAGAACTAGGAGAAAGTGTGTGTCGTGTTAAAGTGTTAGGAATTTGTGTTCAAGTAGTTATATGAATAGGTTTATTTGAAAATAAAAGAAAGACGCACACTCTAGGAGCTCAGATGCAAAAATGTAATACCAAGCTGTCTTCATCAGGGTATATGAATAGGTTTAACCTGTCACATAATCGAGAAGTCTGAATTGTCCTTGTTTTGGTTGGCTTTTGAAAACCAGTCTGATAGATTAGCCCCAAGTCACCAATAGCAATAATGAAACTGTTAGCACTTTTAGCAGTAGACAAAATATTGTCGATTTCCCTCTGAATGATCTTCAGTCAGGCAGATAGCTTGATCAACTGGGGATCACATCAAAATCGCTTTGTTTATTCATCGCAAGCCCAGAGAAGGCAGATTGGAGCCTGCTATTCTCCACGTTTCCTCTTCAACTAACGAGTCAGTGGGCTAAAGCTAGAGAATGCATGCTCATTGCTCGCTCAGACGCTCTCTTGCAGATGTGATGCTCTGTGACAGGCCAGGGATGGGGCCTCGTTGGGTGACACGTGTCCCTCTGCCCATGGCCCTAGCCCCCCCCCCCCACCCTACTGTTCTGTCTCGCCCATCACTGGGCAAAAACACCACATTGGTGTCTCCATGATGCAAGCCTGGGACAACAAACCTAAAAGAAGCGTTCTCATTGGCTATCCAGTGATGCGTCACAGAAATCGGCCCAGATATGAGCCACAGAGACAAAGGGATGGGGTTCAGGTTGGTGGGGGAGAAATTCAGGGCTGGGGAAATGTCTACTGCTATGATGCTCCAACATGCTTCCTTTTTAACCATAAGGGAGGGAGGAGGTCAAAGAATAGCACTTAGGAGAGAAGTGAGAACAAAGTGGCCTTCCAAGTCTAATCGTAACAATTCTTGAGTGAGAGGATTTGTCAGAGAAGGTTCCAGAAATGTGTGTTTTCTGCAAATGCTATATTACTTTGTGGGGCCTGAGTGGGTTGAGCAAACCCCCTGTCCCTTTCCCTACGAAATGATTTGCTAGTCCTCTGTATCTGTGATCATTGATTCTAGTCTTTAGTTTAAGTTATTTAAAAAAAAATGGATAAGTAAATGAATGGCTACTGGGACAGTGGAAAGGCTTGCAAAATGAATACCACTCAAAAGGACACAGTATCTGCTCACAGACATGTACTTATTAACTCTATAAGTGTTTTATAGGACCTTTATTTTCACAAATACGCACCCACACCCCATCCGGTCAGTCTCTAGCATCCACAGTAGGTTGGTGGCACCTTAATGAACGGGCTCGTGGTAATGACTGGAGCAGAATCAGTGGAATACTATCAAACACATGGATTCCATTCCATTCCACTCCGGACATTATTATGAGCCGTATGCTCCTTTTGATTTTCCGTTGCAAAACGTTTTGCTACAGTGGGCCCTAATGAATACGACACTGGTGGCAACCCCACCACTGTTACTCCGTTACCAAGACACAGATCGAGGATCAGTGCACCCTCCCCAAATCTTGACATTAGCTGGTGAAATACAAAAACTGACCTTAGATCATTTCCACCCTCTGCCATGGCAGCCTTTGGCCTGGTGAGCCATTAATGTAGGGCAGCATGTTCCCCCTCATAATCTAGCTGTTTTTTTTTTACCATCTGTCTATCGAAAACTTTTTTAATCAGGATTTTGTGAAAGCTGCTTAACTCTATGATTATCTCTCTGGACTCAAACATTGTTTACTTATGGCCTGTTATGGCTTTCCCATGGTTTTATTACGACCATATATGTAAATGTATACATATACTGTGCCTTGCAAAAGTTTTCATTCCCCTTGTTTTTCCTATTTTGTTGCATTACAACCTGTAATTTAAATGGATTTTTATTTGGATTTCATGTAATGGACCTACACAAAATAGTCCAAATTGGTGAACTGAAAATATTTTTTTTTATTGTTCCATTGTTTTGTTTAAATTAAATGGAAAAGTGGTGCATGCATATGTATTCACCCCCTTTGCTATGAAGCCCGTAAATAAGATCTGGTGCAACCAATTACCTTCAGAAGTCACATAATTACTTAAACAAAGTCCACCTGTGTGCAATCTGTCACATGATCTGTCACATGATCTCAGTATACCTGTTCTGAAAGGCTGAAAATTGAGCTTTTTGGCCACCAAGGAAAATGCCATGTCTGGCGCAAACCCAACACCTCTCATCACCCCGAGAACACCATCCCCACAATGAAGCATGGTAGTGGCAGGATCATGCTGTGGGGATGTTTTTCATAGGCAGGGACTGGGAATACAGGCAAATTCTTGAGGGATACCTGTTTCAGTCTTCCAGAGATTTGAGACTGGGACGGAGGTTCACCTTCCAACAGGACAATTATTTCTTGTTTGTTTCACAATAAAAAATATTTTGCATCTTCAAAGTGGTAGGCATGTTGTATAAATAAAATGATACAAACCCCCCAAAAATAAATTTACATTTCAGGATGTAAGGCAAAAAATAGGAAAATGCCAAGGGGATGAATACTTTCGCAAGACACAGTATCTCTGTTTTTGTGGTAATCTTTTTAGCTTTTTCTATTTAGACTTGTTCGCTACTGTCTGGTACCTGTTACTGTTAGCTACTGTCTGTTACCTGTTACTGTTAGCTACTCCCGAGTGGACTCCCGAGTGGCGCGGCGGTCTAAGGCACTGCATCTCAGTGCAAGACTACATCACTACAGTCCCTGGTTTGAGTCCAGACTGTATCACATCCGGCCGTGATTGGGAGTCCCATAGGGTGGCGCACAATTGGCCCAGCGTCTTCCGGGTTTGGCCAGAGTAGGCCGTCATTGTAAATAAGAATTTGTTCTTAACTGACTTGCCTAGTTAAATAAAGGTTCAATAAAAATACTTTCTGGTAACTGTTACTATTAGCTACTGTCTGGTACCTGTTACTGTTAGATACTGTCTGGTACCTGTTACTGTTACTGTTAGTTACTGTCTGGTACCTGTTACTGTTAGATACTGTCTGGTACCTGTTACTGTTAGATACTGTCTGGTACCTGTTACTGTTACTGTTAGTTACTGTCTGGTACCTGTTACTGTTAGATACTGTCTGGTACCTGTTACTGTTACTGTTAGTTACTGTCTGGTACCTGTTACTGTCTGGTACCTGTTACTGTTAGTTACTGTCTAGTACCTGTTACTGTTAGTTATTGTCTGGTACCTGTTACTGTTAGTTACTGTCTGGTACCTGTTACTGTCTGGTACCTGTTACTGTCAGCTACTGTCTGGTCCCTGTTACTGTTAGTTACTGTCTGGTACCTGTTACTGTTAGTTACTGTCTGGTACCTGTTACTGTTAGCTACTGTCTGGTACCTGCTACTGCCTGGTACCTGTTACTGTTAGTTACTGTCTGGTACTTGTTACTGTTAGTTACTGTCTAGTACCTGTTACTGTTAGTACTGTCTGGTACCTGTTACTGTTAGTTACTGTCTGGTACCTGTTACTGTTAGTTACTGTCTGGTACCTCCTACTGTCTGGTACCTGTTATTGTTACTTACTGTCTGGCACCTGCTACTGTCTGGTACCTGTTACTGTTAGTTACTGTCTGGTACCTGTTACTGTCTGGTACCTGCTACTGTCTGGTACCTGTTACTGTTACTTACTGTCTGGTACCTGTTACTGTTAGTTACTGTCTGGTACCTGTTACTGTCTGGTACCTGTTACTGTTAGTTGCTGCCTGGTACCTGTTACTGTTAGTTACTGTCTGGTACCTGCTACTGTCTGGTACCTGTTACTGTTAGTTACTGTCTGGTACCTGTTACTGTTAGTTACTGTCTGGTACCCGCTACTGTCTGGTACCTGTTACTGTTAGTTACTGTCTGGTACCTGCTACTGTCTGTTACCTGTTACTGTTAGTTACTGGCTGGCACCTTTTACTGTTAGTTACTGTCTGGTACCTGTTACTGTCTGGTACCTGTTACTGTTAGTTACTGTCTGGTACCTGTTACTGGAAAACAGAAAAAGAAAGCACCCTCTACTGGGCATCAAGATTACAGTTCTAAAATGGATCCTTTGTTAGGTGTAAATCTACCCCTACAATAAACTAAGTCCAGATTGACCTAAGGACAGAATGGGTTCTTGCCAGTTGTCATCTTTGGTGCAGATAACCTCATCGTTGTTCAAATTATTTTGAAACAAAGATTACACAAGGCAAACATCTTATGTCAATGTTGAGCTCGGAAATGTCCTTACAATGTTTCCCTGTTTCTTCGTAAAAATCAATGCACTGAGCGATTTAAGTATGAGCATACTAAAAGTGACCATCTGGGTTACCCTCCCATAACATAGCTACAAATTCTTCACCACAGACATTTCATGAGCAGAACTACGTTTGTGAGAGAAAACACGAGGGGCAGAGAGGCATTGATTGCCAAGAGATGTTGCTTAACCCGATCAGGAAGTGCTCTGACATAACAGACCACAACCACCTGACACCCTACAATCTGATTCAACAGCTCTTAGTTCTGGCCCAAGGACAAGGCTACAGTTCCTCTCAACAGGAGTGCTAAATAAAAACACTGTGGGACATCTTAGACTGCTCATATATAAAAGTCATACAGTATATAAATAGTTTGGAAACTTAGAGTAGAGTCAATCATTCATTATTTGATGTCTACAAACATGTGTCTACAAACATGTGTCAACAAACTAGCCTAAATAGGTGACATGTAACAATTTACTGAAGCGGGGGGGGGGGGGGGTCAGGTGCCTTATGAATGATGTTGAATAAATACATTATGAAGGTTGTTCTGAGTGATACTGAAACACTAATAAAGGTGCTATGACTGGTGTCATAAAAGTGTTATGAATGCCTTATGTATACCTCCGTTAAGTAAAGTGTTACCAATATCATCTCTCAGGTACACACGGTCTATTCTCTTGAACTTAGGGCTCACACCTTAATTGATACTAAAAACCTCTTCATAATAATCAAAGCCATACAAGGAAATGTAGGTCAGCTCTATGTTTTCTACTGGCCCCGTCATTGCACAGCTGGAAGCGACAGGAGCTAAAGCAACAGTTGATTGGCTCGCAGGCCAGGTTTTTAGGGAGTACTGTTTGTCAGAACCTGTGGCTATAGACGCCGGGGCCAGTTATAGACAGTGGTTAGAGAATTATACTCTCCACAAGTTCCCAGTGGAGGGATGTTGAGCATAGCAGCAAAACAGTCTTATCATTGTGGTTTACAGTCATTTTAAGATTTGGGTTTAATTTGGACATGCTTGTTAAGTCAAATTATATTCCTGTTTCTAAGTAGGGTCATAGGCGTTGCACTGTAAATAGGAATGTTGGAGGCTTTGTGTGAATCTCAATGGGTTTGTGTAAGAAGCCTCTTCACTTTTTATGTGCTTACATCGGGGGAGACTAGGTCGCCAGAAGCATTTAAAAAAAATCTCCCTATCCCCCCTCTCTCTCTCTGTCTATCTCTTTCTAACAAACACACAGTCAAAAGTTTGGACAGTCAAAAGTTTGGACACACCATTCAAGGGTTTGTCCTTATTTTGACTATTTTCTACATTGTAAAATAATAGTCAAGACATCAAAAATATGAATTAACACATATAATCATGTAGTAACCAAAAAAGTGTTAAACAAATCAAAATATATTTTTGATTCTTCTAAAATAAAGTAGCATCCCTTTGCCTTGATGACAGCTTTGCAAACTCTTGGCATTCTCTCAACCAGCTTACCTGGAATGCTTTTCCAACAGTCTTGAAGGAGTTCCCACATACGCTGAGCACAGGTTGGCTGCTTTTCCTTCACTCTGTGGTCCAACTCATCCAAAACCATTTCTATTGGGTTGAGTTTGGGTGATTGTGG